>NC_135066.1:300416-600833 GCF_051401765.1 Calliopsis andreniformis
GACTGAACATAAGTTTATTCATCGATTAGTTTTAGTGAAAAATCAATGCACGATAGCTATTATTAGATTTGAAAAGGTTGGCTATGTTACCAATATATCGTTCGGTGGTTTGGTCAGCGAAGGCAATACGTAAACTGTCTCAGCTGGAAAATCACCCTTCTCGTTGGTTCTTTCGCAAGTTCCGATACACCATCCTGAGTTAAGGACAGTCTCACCAGTACTCTCCTCTTCCAATACGATCAGGTCTCCTTTTTGAAAGCTTAAGAAGGACGAAGCATCGCCTGGCGCTTTGTAATCTTGCAACGCAATCACGTATTTACTACGCTTCTTTAAACCTTCTAAGAAATATACTACTAGATCGCGAATGTCTTCGGCGTTAGGGCTTTGGAATGTAAATTCTTCTCCTCGTACCGTCGATAAGTTGAACGTCTGCGTGAACATTTTGTTCGTTCTGGAATAATATTGGGAAAATGATGATAGGGCAGCAGTCGAGGAAAGAAAATGAGAGAAATTACACGATACATACTTCTGACTAGATACGGTGGTAATCTCGGGAAAGGACAATTCCAAAAGCACCTGTTCTTGGTCATCCACGACGTATACTCCGGTCCAATTCACAGCTATAATTACGTCATTTTTCGGTAGATTTGGACCAGAGTTCCTGTACGCCTCGTAAAAACGAGAGAAAAGCAGGGGCCATTTAAATTTGGCATAACCGACTATATCCTCCTTAACGCGCAAAGCAGGTACTTTTTCTTTTAGATAGTAACTCTATAAACAGAAAGATTTTCTATACACAATATGTGCTTGCCTTGGTTGATCGGGATCTCCGTAAAGGGGACAACGATGTGCGTATCTAGATACCTTTTTGTATGCTTGAAGAACGAGATGTCCCCATCTATCGATCGCTTTATCGATACCTGTTAAACAATAGTCTGGAATATAGTTAGGTAGAAGTGTATATAGCCTATCAACGTTCATGTCCGTATGATATTCTATATAATATTGTTGCGCGGCGATCATTGCTAGATCTTCCTCCTTGTCGCAACGATATTCGCCGAATTTCACTCCTCTGACCACTTGCTGATAGATTAAATTGGTAGCGACTTGATCCTCGGTCGGTTCGTGCCACGGCGCGAATATCTCTTTCCTAAAAAATAGTCGCCACGGAGCGTTTCGTTCCTGAGCACCTTGTTCCTTGGCGTATTGCTCGCACTGAGAAATGGCATCCATTACGTGATCCCCACCGCTACCCAACGACGAGACCTTGTCGAATAGCGCGATATAAAGAGAAAAACCAAACTGGTCTCGTAAAGATATCTTATCGGACAATTGGTTACACAACTCTCTGGCAGTAGTTGCAGAATCTGCGAGGAGCGTTTTAGTGTTTCCATCCATGAACGTGATCGGCAGCATGATTGGTTTTTTTGATTTAGTTGCCTGAAGTTCCAACCAGCTGGGAGGTTGATTACGGGTTCCGTTGTTGAACGTCCTCTTCAATCGATCTTCGCAGTAGGGAGCGTAACCTGGCGGTCCTTCTCTGATGAACGCGCGCAGGTAATTGACAAACTTTTCCGACGGAGCGAAACATCCGACGCAAAGCGAGAGCAAAATCCAGCCGCGAGCATGCGACGACTTGGAAGGATTGTTCGTCAATTGTTTACATATCTGACAATAGATCTCATCCCTAAGTTCCGCCCGCAATATTCCATGTCCGATAATGAAGTGGAGTTTTTCAAGATTCGACGTCGGCCTTGCTTCCAGCCAAGACTGATAGCTATCAGCCGTATATTCGTCCTCCTGTAGCTTCCGCCTGACATCCTCCCCCAACTTATTCTTTCGTTTTAAGGTCAGCGAGACCAACTTGTGCCTGATGGAACGTGGCTTTTGCCTAAGGAAGGTTTCCGGATCCATTCCCATCATCTGAGCCTCCTGAAATTCTTTGCTTCGTATGAAATTCCGGCCAAGCGTTGCGGTTACCTTCGACATAACCGACGTCGTATCTCTATCCATCGTGTGGAATCTGGGCTCGGGTAGGTCCCCTGTGAAACGAAGTATGGTAATCCATAAGGCTTGCGCTGCTAACTGATCACCTTGTGTATGCAAAGGTAATAACGGATGTTTTAGTGGCTTTCTAGAATATTGGTGCGTGATGTTTCCTTGAAAGTAGGTAGCTGCGAATTTCTGAAATTTGAATTCAGACAGGTCCTCCTCGTCTTCCGAAGCTGTTTGAACGGGACTGATAATTTCCTGTTGATCAGCTTTCGGAGCAGGTAAATCATTGAACACGGATGTTTCCCTTGCAGGGGTTGGGGCTTCGCTACTAGAATCTGGCAGAAAGTCGAACATCGCTTCAACCAATTTACTATCGTCGACCGGTTCATCCTGTTTTTTAGCCGCATCGTTTATCAGATTCTTCTTGATTTCCATCCTGCGTCGATCTTCCATTTCCATTTCAATCTCTTTCCGTTCCAATTCCTGCATTCGTTCCCTATAATTTTGCTCAGCAATTTCTTTGGCCCTTTTGTTTCCTTGATCTTTCAATTCTCTTTCCTCTTTCTTTCGAAGCCTCAAAGCTTCGACGTGTAATCGATACTCGTACTTGATTTTTTTGTATCGTCTTTGCGCGATTAATCTCCTAACGTGAGCCTGAATCTTCACAATAGCCCACAATTTCTTTTGATACATTTTACGTACCAGGTAACCTCTGGCTCGTGCCTGTAACCCGACAATGTGACCCCTCAGGTGCCTAAATCTGTGAGACAGTACACGTGATCTAATCAGCGCTTGAAGTCGCATATAACCAATTCGCATGCGTTTGTATCTTTGCCGTTGCGCGTATCCTCTCCAATATTTTTGAACGATAATTGCGGATACTCTCATGCGAAGAAACCTCCTTCTATAAACCCAACCACGTATATTGCGCTGCAGTATTAAAATCTTTCGCGTTAAAACGCGATCGCGTTCTTGCTCCAAGAACAAGTCGTGAGCGTCTTTGAGGAAAACCTTGGTATGACCGAGTTGATAGTCCGATCTGCCCAACACTATGTGGCAAATTTTCGATGTTGCTGCACGGCAATCGACCTTATGAGCCGGTGGTATTCCAGGTATCAGAAATCGATATCTCTCAACAAATTCCGAAAATGAGTGCCTAATTGGATAACCAGCTCTACGAATTCGAATCGTTTCCATCATGCCGGAGTACCTAAGTTGTCGGCAACAGAGTCCTCTGTCGAACATCATTGGCTTCTTGTACTCGTTAGGCTTAATGCACCGGATGAAAAAAGGTTGACAGCTACATAACGTTTTCATAAGAGAATCTAAAGATTTTTTGAACTGTGTGGAGAGAGTAGGCGCTCTTTTTCTTGTTTCAGAACCCATGCCTATATCCTCTGCGAAACAGGCTTGCAAAAATTTGTTAGACGATATGTGAATTAATTGTAATAAATCGGCACTGAACGTATCCCTATTTTTCTCTAGAAAGCTTCTGGTATCATAGAATACAACGCCTGCAAAGTGATTCAATCCGAACGACGTATTGATGTCTGACTTTGGTTTCAAATAATTCCGATGACTCCCGTGCGTTTTATGTATCTTTGCCAGCATAGTTTGATCTGTTCCCTTGGGAAACTTTGATTCCTCGTCGATCAAAGCCATTATGTTCAGTTGCTTGATGGCTATCAGATCCAGGGCGTCTTGATTATCTACAAATTCTATGTGTTGCCAATTAATACCTTCATGATTGTATTCTTCTTGTTCCAATTTGAAAATATGCTGCACAAAGAATTGTTGAAGATTTTCGTTTGCATAATTGATGCAGAATTGCTCAAAACTGTTATGATTGAAATTTTCAAAACCGAATATGTCTAGTACGCCTATAGCGCTCCGAGACGTATTCTTGGGCCTATAAATAGCTTCGTTAATCTTTTTCACGATGTGCACAAACAATCGCCCGTATATGCCCTTAACGAAAGCGTCTCGGATATCCACTGATTGATCCCTAGACAACGTAGAAACCTGTAGACAAGTTACGATTTGCAAATAGATATCGTCTTTACGAAAATCGAATAAACGCAAATTGCTTCTTACTTACAACTGTCTCACCGTGAGCAAATATTGTTCTGCGAGTGAGAGCATCTATCAGAGATTGAACTGGCACACCTAACAAATGCGCTACTCTCTGCACATTTGTTTGTTCTGGTATTTCGGTAGCATCCAGATTATCTGACAACAGAGTATCGGAAATTGAAAAGCATCTGTTGCATTATCATAATATCTACTCGACTGCAAGCTTACCTACAACTGTGGCTCTGTACTTGACGTTTCCCGTGTGCAATAAGGCGGCAAGTAACTTGAGAACTTCCCAGATCTCCGCATCGGAAAATAACAAAACTTTCATTGCCGATCTTATATCGGCAAATTCTGCGGCATCGTCTCGACCTTCGCACGTAATGCTACCACCCTACAGAGACGACGAAAATATCGTTATTGACGAGCGAGAAGTTTGATTAGTACCCATTTGGCATAACAGTATCGAGGGAACTCTTACCCCCGTCAGATATTTATACGAAGACGCGTCATCTAGCTCTAATTTATGCTTCTCCTCTTTCGAAAGTCCAGCCAACATGCAATAGAATATGTGATAATTTCTCTCGTCTAAACTTTGAGATACAATTCGAGACTTTTCCAAGAGATACTGCTCTATTTTTGCTCCTTCTATGACACCCTGTTCATTGAAGTGGATGTCGATGTACTTTCCGAAGCGAGACGAATTATCGTTTCTTACCGTTTTTGCATTACCGAACGCTACAACGAAAAGAAAATCGAGTTAGTATTTCTTTATCTGCCCCCTCTAGCTCCACTTTGATCAACCGTGTGTACTTTACCTTCCAATATGGGATTCGCTTCCAAAATTTGCTGCTCGATCCAAGAATGCTTGCCGCTAATCGCTGCCAAATATTGCAAAATTAATTTTGTACTTTCCGTTTTGCCGGCTCCACTTTCGCCGCTAAGAGACAAACAATTGCAAGTTGAAAACATCGTTTGAATGGAAAAGGATTAGATTGGGAAAAAAGCTGCTGATAGTCAATACCTGATCACTATGCATTGGTCTTGACCGTATCGATTCATGTGCGCGTAACTGTTATCGCCGATAGCGAATATGTGTGGTGGCAATTCACCGATTTTACGATCCTTGTATAGTTTGATTTGTTCAGCGGTGTAAATCGGCAATATCTGATACGGATTCACGGCGACTAGAATGGAACCGGTGTAGGTCTGCGAAAAACCGATATATCCTTCAGTCTTTGTTTCGATTCATAAATTCGAATTTGATCTCGCAGGAATTTACTTACGTATATAAGATTTTCGTTATAGCGAATTAACAAGTTTCGTAAAATGCCCGCCTCATGGAGGTCTCCTAAGCTGATCATATCTTCTACACCTTGCACAGAAGTGGCATGCATCGCTTTTATGCGTCTTTCGGGAGTCAGCCATTGTTCCTAAAAGTTTCAATTCACTATTAACACTTTCTCGTGTTTTTAGGCTCTTCGAAGAACCGGGAAAGCAGAAACGAGAAATGCGGAAAGTAGGTAGATAATAATTACCTTGTTATCGTCGTCTTTCACTTGAATACGTCTGCCTTCCGCAGAAATTACTCGTGCGCCGATTGCAACGTCAAACTCTCTTCCTGAGATTGGTTCGATCCATATATAATCTCCCTGTACAGAAATTTGTCCACGTGTAATCAGCCTTTTTCGCTTCGATTTGCTTGTAGAAACAATGATGATACTTTTCTGATCAGATGTTACTTATTTCGCGACAGCATGAAGACGGAAAGAACGTCCGCACCTTGATTCTATATTTCCTGACTGATAATTAGTTCTTCGTTGAGTATTAGCAGCAAATAAGAACACTATTTGATCAATTACAGATAAAGAGGATGACAAAATGATTGAATTGAAGAACCGCTACATAACTGGTATCACGGAATGATCTAATGAAATGTTTTATTCAATCGACTCGCTTAGAATAGACGAGAAAGAGGGAAAATCGAATCTGTTGAACCGATACTGTAACTTGGATGCGTTACCGTGTAGTCCCCGCACGTCTCGTTTCGTCTCGTCTCGTTTCGTTTCGTTTCGTTTCGTTTCGTTTCGTTTCGTTTCGTTTCGTTTTCTTTCGATCGAATCGCATCAGTTGCTATGCTCGTTTCAAGCTCGTATCGAGTTGCATCGCGTTCAATCGATTCATTTTTCCCCGACCACGGTTCCACCTGTCTCCTAAGCTACTCGCGTTAGCGAATAGACGATAATCGAGTTAGCTAAGCGAACGAGTATTGCTCCGGCTTCCAGTACGGTTTTACTTGTGCTACGACGAGCGACGCATTTGTGTTCTGCAAGTTGAACATGCGTAGAAAACGCTGTCGTTTCGTATAATTCGAATGGGGAAATTTTCATGAGTTATTGGTCGAGACTACTACTTAGGTTCCGGTGAACAGAGCCACAGAGCGTATCGACTACCACCAAACCTTTTTCCGAGCTTCCCTTCCGTCCGGAAGCAGCCAAACGAGTTCGCAATTCAGTTAAATATCGGAGCAAGTTCGTTAAGGTGCGGCGAACTCCCACGAACCGCACTATGCAGTTCCGCGTCTAACCGATTGTAGTGCTGCGCTGCGTTCTTTCTCTCCCAACCTTCTCTCGCTCGCTTCGCGCATCCGTCTTCGCGCGTTACACAGGTATTCTCAATAATACCTAGAAATAGTTGAAATAGCTATCTAGTCGTCAGCACTCTTTTGGAACATTTCTATGTTCCCTTTTTCGAAACGGAAGTTTGAGAACCTCTGGCTTAACCCTATGCTCGATAGACGCGTCTATACGACTGCACTGGCTGCGCCTGATATTCGTGTACGTTCCGATTGTTCAGCTCACCGGAACATCGGAAGAGCTCATCCGCTCGCTGTTGCTTCGAAGCGAGCCTCCGCCGCGCCTCCGCCGCGCCTCCGCCGCGCCACGCGCCGCTCGATACAGCTCTTCTCGTATCATACGGTTTTACTTTCGGCCGTTGCCGTGCCCTGCTCACGCATCGTGCCTTATCTCGGAAAAAATTCTCCGCGGTACGATGATTCGTTTCTTTATGAAACGCGAAGGCAAGTAAAAACTTCTGATTACTCATCGACTAATCGTCTAAACGGCGGTTCGAGGATCATCTTTTGCCAAGAAATTTCAATCAGATTTGCTTGGGCTTACGTAAATAGATATGTACGTGCATACGCGTACGCGTTTAGAGGGAGAACAACGTTGGAGGCGAAGGTACAAACGCGTGTCCGGCAAAACG
Source organism: Calliopsis andreniformis (assembly GCF_051401765.1). NCBI lineage: Eukaryota > Metazoa > Arthropoda > Insecta > Hymenoptera > Andrenidae > Calliopsis > Calliopsis andreniformis. The sequence goes on from NC_135066.1 coordinate 307,752, forward strand.
ATTCGCGTCCCGTTACACGATGGCTGGCTCATTCGCGCAAAATGCTAACACGCCGTGCAGGGCATTCGCGAAGTGATGAAGGACCGTTAACTATGCCTAATTAACTGACCATTCGTCTCGATACACCTTGCGCGATCATCTCGCGTTAACTTCGCGCCACAATGCATCTGTGGCTACGTGCCGTACATTTCTACGAAAGAATCGAGAAAAATGACTGACCTGGAATGTCGCGATAAAGCGAAGGTAATAATGTAAGAATAACGCGCGCAGTATGATAGAATTTTCGAAGGATAGAAAAGAAAAATTGAAATTGAAATTGTCCCTCCGATATTTGAGGGAGGCGCGCACGCGAGTACGAGCACGTGTCTCTCGAGCATGACTTTTCATGCGGAGAAAGAATCTGGCGTCACTTCCGTTTTCTCATTTTCACTTGTCACTTGTCACAGATTCCCACTGACCGTCTTTGAAGAGAACGCTGCGGAAAGCGGTAATATCGAATCTAACGAATGAACGGTGCGAAAGCTAATTTAGCGAAATCTAATAGCTGTTAATACTTACCCGCGTGACGATGACCATCTCTTAAGTCGTGATTGTCGGCACTCCGCCTGAAAAAGAGCAACGATTCTTTTCTTTTACATCTGTTTAGCTTTTTAACAAAAATCCACTAGTGTAGCAGAGAATTTATTTTCGAGCAAACAATTAAACGCCATCGGTCTATAAATCGTGGTGTATATGTGCGTAACAACCGGCTATAAACACTCTGACGTGTATTAAACACGTTAGCCAGCCGATCTATCTATTCGAAGAAAAATCATTCCAGCATGCGACGATGATGTCTGGCCGATCACCGTTACAGTGGAACCAGCACAAGCATAAACCTGTTCGCAAAAGTGGGTTAGGCAGTTTCTGCTACCACTGAGCCGCGTGCGGATTCGAGAACATCCGTTCGACGAGAATCCTCTCGACGAGATCGATCTCTCTCCTCTACTCAACTCGTTCACGAGGAAACAATCTATGAAGAAAATCCAACCGAGACGAATCGAAGAAAGTTGAATGCGATCGAACCTCTAATTGGAAGCTTCAAACTCGAGACCAGCGTTCATCGAACGAGACGAAACTTCTTTACGCATCACTAGCATCTACTTACTCAAATTTTCTCTTAAGATATCGAAAGCATCTTTCTGCGGGAGGAAACAGGATTTTTCGAGGAAAAGAATGAGAATAACTTTTTTTACTAAATCAATTCTTGGTTTAAGATTCTATTTTCGTCTTTTCCTGAAGCGACGATCAAACAGATGATATGATCATTTTTTTCCTTGAGAAACAGTGTTTATGCTTCCGCTTCGTTTTACGAACTGGTGAGCATATTTTCAAAAGGAGAACATATAGATATTGAACGTTTTGCCTTGAACTTGTAAGACGGAACGTAAAAAGAAATCGCAGTCACTGACTTTGAAAATATTTGGAGAATGGTCAATGGCGTAGGATCGCGTGCTGGAGACTTTAACGGGTGATCGGACAACGAGGCATGATCGCATCGAGACAAGCGCATTGCGCGTCACACGCTTCATTCGAATCGACTTTCCTCGAGACTCGGAATGAAGAATGTTGAAAGAGGATGTTCTTTATGGATTGACTCGTTCTCTACGTATGATTAATATACACGAAATTCGAAGACGTTATAGACCCTATAATATACTACCAATTCTTTTGAATTTTCTTTCACCGTTTCGAATCGTCCAAGTTTGATATAATCGTTAAATCAGCTTTAAGGCCAGTGCCTTCCACTTATGTATTCCTTCGTGTCTTCGCTTCTTACGTCACGATCGCTTTCCACGTGAGCATATTCGCTCTAACTTGGAATGAAAAAGAATTGTTTAAACACTTTAAACTAAAAGTCCATAATTATCGATACGTCGATCGAATTCTCGCGAAACGGTATTCTTCAATTGAAATTCTCGTTCATGGAAGAATAAGTTAGTATTCGTTGATGAATAGTCAAACGTGTCGAGTATCTAACTTCCTATCAGACAATTTGGTAAACATACCATGATCCAATATAAGCAAAATATTAATACATTAAACTCTACGATTATGTATACGTGGTTCGACTTGGCACGTGAAATAATCAGGATCTAAATTTGACTTTTATCGGTGTTATCGTTTTGTCTATCTCATGTTTAGGGTAGGATAGAAACGTAGGATAGAAAAGACAGAGGAAAATATTCTCGTCGATCTAGTTCTGGTTAGCGATAATAAATTAACGTAGAATCCAGTCTACGATCTAAATAGGCGTGTAGAGTTCGAAATGTTAGGAAATGGAAGCGCTGGAAGAAGAATGGTTTGTAACGTACGTACCTTGTGCGAGTAACGAGAAACACGACGAAAACGGTTATACGTCGGCACACTCCATTAAGAGACACTGCACTGCACTTGAGACGCAACGTAAGGCGCGTTTTTCATGTCCGACGTGACTAAAGAATCGTCGCGTCGGAGATTGGCACTCGCAGAAGCGACAAAGGTGAAAAAAGGAAACGCGGTGGTCGCGCTACGACTATGAAGGTAGGAAATGGAAGACGAAAAGCAACAGTAGTGGTTTCGGAGGATGGGCCACGGTGACGGGCCACGGTGACCGGCACATTAACGCATCCAGTCGGAGAGGTTCGGTTCGAATCGGGCGTGCCAGGTGGAAGCGAAGCGACTGCGACCGGGAAGAGGTGGAAAAATGTTGCTCCGAATGGCCTAGACCACGACCGGCTTCGATCAAGACTTCGACACCCCACCAGCCACCAACAGGAGGGATACCTTACCAACGCGATTATTCCCTCGATCTACGCACCTACCCGCACCCGCTTCCCCGAACTGCTCACTACTTTCTTACGACCACTTACGACACTTTGTCGTCGCTCATCGATTGGAAGATCGAAAATTCTTCCTCCTCGACTCTTATCTCGTTCTCTTCATCCTATGACGTCACTCCTCCCATTCCTCGCAACCTGTTGCAACCCAACGCCGCTATCGTTTTCCTTTATCGACCGAGGTATGTGTGCTGCACTACCGACTAAATTCATTTCCCACTTGCTTTCGTTTTTACAAATAAACTCTAACTGAAAAAACCAATGGTTCAAACTTTAAACGATTATTTCTATATCTATAAACAATTTTAAAGACTAACGGAATAATTACGTTAGCCGTAAGAGAATGAAAATGAGTATCGTCGTTATAGGTATGTTTGCATCAATTCAATTTCCTTACAACAAAATTTATTTCAAATCTAACACTACCCGTTAATGGATTTTTAATCACGTCTGATAACAAATGTAACTGTTCCTACCGTCAGTAACGGTAAAGAGATATCGAAGATGCTTTCTGGATTACTCCTATGTAACAATTACATTTGTATTCAGGTACAAGTTAATATTCAATAAGATTGATGGAGTACTTGCAATGGAAGAACTGAAACATTCATTCATTTACCAATCATTACATTTTCCTGGTATAAAAACTGTACTCTAAATACGTATGCTATTTCTATTGGAAGCATATTAATGTATTTCATTTGTATTTCTTAAACAGATCGTACAGATTTTCTTATATTCTTTATATTATTACATTATTTTTATAACTTGTACCTACTATTAAACATTTATAAAAATTAGTGGACACCGAGATATTAATCAGCCATTAAGATTTCATTTTTTATGATGCCAATAACATGTTATGATTAAACAATTAGAAGTTTAACAAACAGAACGACTAGAAGCTATAATTATGTATTCAAACGTTCTATTTCTATAGTCCCTTGAAAATGTAGGATTATTTATTTTTCTATTAATGCTTTATGACAAATTATTTGTAATATCCTAAAATTAATATTTGTATCGTGAATAGCGCAATTTATTCAACCAATTCAGTATCATCTATAATCAAAGTTAGTAGACATATCTTGTTAGAGAATTATAGAACACGATGATTGTTTTCTACATAGGCCAAAGAAAATATGTATAAACCAATTCAATTTCCATACCTTTAAATATAAATTATTCAAAATCTCGCGTAATATTTCTATCTCTTTTAGCTAGAAAGGACAGCTAAAACGATCCTTTTGTATTCGGTTCAACTGAAAACGATAATTTATTATACAAATCGATATCGAAAGGCAGAACATTGTGTCCTGAATTATATTTCATTGCTCTTAAATATAATCTCGCAAATAAAAAATTAATATTAAAATACGTACTAATATTTACCGCCAGTTTAACGAGTAAACAACTTAGTTTTTTATTTGCTAAATAAAATGCTTGCAAATCAAAATATTCCTTACAATTTCATAGATATGCTGTTTTGGCTTCCTATCACTGTAGAAGTTTTTTATAACAAGCTAATGATGATATATAAAACCCATTTGATTGTAATGAAACAAACTGATCTCACAGTCATAAAAATACGCTCTGGATAATAAGACTTTTACACTGAAATATGACAATATTTTCCCTCATGTCTTACAATTTGATTAGTTTCATTATTTATAAACAAATATATTGGAAGTTCACTGAAGAAGTGCAGATATATCCCAAATTTTAATCAAACGATCTTGCCCGATTGTTAGTAATCTTCGTCTGGGAGCATCAAGATCCATTCCTACAACGCTATGCTTTGCGTCATGGAATGATGCTAAAGATGTTTGGCTAGGTAATAAATATATAATGTAAATAAAACACAGACTATACCAACTTTACTCTTTCTTTAACAAAATGTGTTTACTCACTTTTCAGCTTTCAATTGAATATGACATGGATCGCAAACTCTAACTTCAAATTCAAAACCCATTGCTGGTATTGGTATTCTTTGAGATGTACAACGTGCGCATAATGCACGACCACAGTGACGACAATGATGCTGCCTTAAACCTAATTGTCGTTGATCCATCATTGCTTTGATATTCCAGAAAAATGGTCTTCCACATGCCTGCATTTATGAAGGTATACGTATATGTTTGATCAATTGCAAAGACATTGCGCAATAACTTATGACTTCATAGCAACGTACTTGACACGTATCAGATTCCACCCATGCTGCAGTTTCTTTTCTATTTGCAGCCATATCCCAACACACTATCACTCCATCTTCTCCTCCCGATAACAATATACGTTCGGCACTTGCATAGCACAGTGCAGTTACTTTGTTGCTGTAAAGTTACATGTAGTGTTTTCATAATAACATTCTTCATAGAAATTTTCATCACTGAATTCACTTACTGATGACCTTGAAGTTCATACGCTGTACCCTGGCGTCCTCCAATATCCCATACAATGATACTTTGATCAAAACTTCCAGAGAATAGAAGTTGCTTTTCACAATCCCATGCCAAAGTATGAATACTTCCTGTATGTGCTTTTAATGTAGTGATTAATGTAACACCATTAGTATCTAGTTTCAACATTGCTATTTGACCAGAATAATCACCGACAAAAGCATGTTTTGATTGCATGTCAAATCTACACAAGTTAAGGAAACAGTTGGCTTTTAAATAATAGGAAACATTAAGCGAATTATAAACCCATTTCCAAATGTAAGATAAGCTACAAAAAAGGATACTGCAACGCAGTGTACCATGCATCTGTCTGATAGGATCCTAATCTCTGACCAGTTTCTGAACAATGTAATTGAAACATTTTATCACGGCCTATACTTAATACCCATTCACAATTTGGCGCAAATATAACACCTGTAACTCTTGCTTGATGTGCTGCATATTCACGCATTGCAGTCATACGATTATAATCTTGCTCCAAGATAAACTCCTATGGAGAATTACCAATACATTTATTTTCAAATGAACAAAATATTAGTAATTTCGGTAAAAATCTTTACAGTACGTACATTTATAGTTCCATTATCTAGTCCAACAAACAATTGCCTGGTTTCCACACAATAATGCATTGACGTTGCACCAGCAGCCATATATTGACAAACACTAGGCCAATATTGGCCAGAATCACGCTTTAACCATACTCTAACAGTTCTATAAAGGAATGTAATTTACACATTTAAAAATAATTATTAAACGATCACTTCTAAAATAGAAAATGTTTCAAAACACGTACGTATTTAAGCACTAAAATGTTTTCATAATTACTTTATAATATTTACAACACTTTTTGTTTACCTGTCATCGCAAACGCTAATTACACCTTCTTCCCGCGGTATAATAATAGCCGCATTAACATCATCGTTACATCCTTCCAATTTTGATAAAAGTATTGGTTTGCGACTTGTACTGAATTTGTCATGATTTACTCCTGGAGCGGGCTTTATCTCTGCTGCCATTTCAATTTTCCGAATATGTTCTTCGAAGTGGGCTTGTCATTTGACAGTTTGTCAGGCTATGATATTAATAAAAGTTTATATATGTTGGAAAGATGGAAGTTCTAATTTTTTCAAAGATTGTGGAGAACCTATCGGCGGTGCTCACGTTATTCGTTGCAAACCTTCTTTGCCTTTCTTTGCAGTTTCTCGGTCCTCCTTATCGACTGTTAACTGTTACAACCTTTTTCACAGAAACGCAGAAACATCGATGAAAAATAGGATAGACCTATCACCATTGACAAAGTATACGATAGACCTATCACTCAATGTAATTTTCTGTCTCATGCTTGGAGACCTCTTGAACTTCACCATTTTCCTGTCACACCCAACGTTATCTACTTCATCTGAAAGAAGATTATAAATGCAAGGAATTAATAATAAACATTTTCGAAATAGTAGTCTCAAGAAATATGTCGAACAAATTTCTTTCTAAATTTTGTTATCTATTTTATAAATTGTTACTAAGCTAGATACATTTTGTAGCATTTGCTACCCTGCGTACTAAGTTTAGGCGTGTACGTATGAGTGTGTGAAACGCACATGCATACAATGAAGCATTAGTGAATAGTGAATCAGTATGTCTTGAGAGGAATGCATATTTCAAGATAAAGTGTGAAGTGCATTAGAATACCGAAGAATACTGGATCAGGACGAATAGTGCTGGGCTGTTAGATGTTGTTTATATTTTTAATACCCTTCGGAGCATCTGAAATCGTACGTTTGCTCTGTATTAAAATTATGAGTCACAACTTTAGCCTTTAATGACAGACGTACTGTTGTAGGTAATTATTTTCATGTGAAATAACTTAATACAATTTCATTTTATGTATAGTATATGTTATGCAGCAAATTTAAAAAAATAATACAAGCATTCGTTTTTGTTTGAAAAGACCTTGAGTAATTCGATCTTCTTTAGCAAGGGATTTCATTACATGTTTGTAGGTTAAGGGTGAAGTGAGACTTGCATATGATTTATGAAAAGATTATGTTTCAATTACATATCTTATGCAAAGTAAAAATTATTAAAGGGCATTAATTAATTCTTTGTGCAAACTCAAACTTTTGCAGCATGTAATTAGTTATTCTCATGTTGTTCATCTTTGGAATACCTTTCTGTTAGTTTTATATTTCATACATTTCATACATTTCGTACAGTTGTTTTAGGTAATTCAGAAAATATCAACATGCAGACAATAAAATGTGTTGTTGTGGGAGATGGAGCTGTGGGTAAAACTTGTTTGTTGATTTCATATACTACAAATAAATTTCCATCCGAATATGTACCTACGGTTTTTGACAATTATGCAGTAACAGTAATGATAGGCGGTGATCCTTATACATTGGGATTATTTGATACTGCTGGTGAGAATTAATTTTAATTTGTACCTATATTTATTGTTTTACGTATCAAATGCTAATATTATTTGTATTATAGGCCAGGAAGATTATGACAGATTAAGACCACTGAGTTATCCACAAACAGATGTATTTCTGGTTTGCTTTTCCGTAGTGTCACCATCGTCCTTTGAAAATGTTAAAGAAAAGGTTTGTCATTATAAGATAAAAAATATAATTTAATATCCACAGAATTAGGAAAAAACATTAATTGTATGTGCATTTATTATATATTAGTGGGTGCCTGAAATAACACATCATTGCCAGAGGACTCCATTTCTACTTGTTGGCACTCAAATCGATTTGAGAGATGATGTAGCTACAATTGAGAAATTGGCGAAAAATAAGCAAAAACCAATATCGGCGGAGCAAGGAGAAAAGCTTGCCAAGGAGTTAAAAGCAGTAAAATATGTGGAATGTAGTGCTCTTACACAGGTATTACAACGCAAAGGGCATTGGCTATTTTTATTGGTAAAGTTTTATCGATGAAACTATGAGACTTTTCTTATTACAGAAAGGATTGAAGAACGTATTTGATGAAGCTATTTTAGCCGCGTTAGAACCACCTGAGCCGGTGAAGAGTAAGAAATGTACGCTTTTATAAGCAAATCAAGAATGAATGTACGAAAGGGAAAGAAAGTTACGCGTAAGAATAGCGGATGGCGACTTTAACACGTAGTATAAAGCACTGTTAAAAAATTTGAAACTGTGCTTACATGGTTCCTTTTAAAGAAAAATGTTTATCGTCGAAAACACATTAATAGCCGCTAGTATGAGCGCGACAATTTCGATCAATTTGTTTCTATATTATCATGTTATAACTGTGACCACATTCCACTCAGCGTGAAATTTTCAATTTGAATTTCTACCGATTATACAAGATTTTTCTCTTAGTACGGTTGAATGTATTTTTTGAAACGTACTGCACAAAAGTATCTGCTAATTTTTTAAAGATTACCGAGGAAATTGATTTACACGAAAACGTTATTACTTTGATATGTCTTATCCAAAGGATACGTACCATTTGAAACGCTTTTGATATTCTCATCGTTAACTATTGGTGCTACTGATTAATAGTATTACTTGTGCTTTATATACGAATTGCTAAAATGAGTCGCAAAATAAAAGTTTGCAGGAAAAGATAATCAAAGTATTTGTTTTCGGAATACTGGATGAAATTAGTTGTTTTTGTGGCAAGACCAGTATTAGAGATTTCTCGATTAACGTATAGACAGGATATATGTATATCATAAGTACATCGTTTAGATATTACTCCAATAACACATGAGGAAATGAATGAAAACGTTACTAACATCTTTTTTATCAGATAAAGTGAAAAATCCGTTTAGATGGCAGGCTATGTCACGCAAAAAGTTTCGACAAAATCGCATTGATTTCGTGCAGTTTCCACGTCTGATTTTGTACATATCACGTTTCATCACAGTACACGCATAGACACAGAACACACGATAATACGCTGAATTTGAAGAAAAGAGAGGAAATGGTGAGAATAAGAAGCATTTATACTTTGTAAGATTTGATTAATTAATGGATCGGTTAATGGAACGGATAATGTAATGGCAATACGCGTGGTGACAAGAGGGACGAAAGCGACATGCTGTCGATACGAGCAATGGACTCGTTTTTCAGTACTCGGATGGTTATGTATTATTTATTAAAGAAATACCGTAACGTTTTGTAAAAGTTGTACGCCTAATGTTTTCCCAGAATTTGACCGTAACATAACGAAAACTCGATACGTGTGAGAAGAATTTGTCGAATGTACCACGCGATTAAACAATCTGTTCGATTCGATCGATTCGATCGATTCGATCGATTCGATCGATTAGATCGATACGACATAGAATAAGAGAAGACTAGTGTCGCGAAGAAACGAACGATCGACTTGTACACCTTGTATCCAGTTCAGAGAGGTGGCATTTATTAGTATAGTATGTGTCACAACATGTAGACACAATGGTATAATGAAATATTCACATAAATATATTTATACTATGCATAAAGAAAATTTTCTTAGTTATTTCGTTAGTTCGCGGTGTTGACCCATTCTTTTCCTGGTTAGATTGGAAGAACAATGGAAAGATTTGAAACACGATGTACGGTCGGTTATTCTCTGTTGGAATCGACACGTGCGAACGGAAGTGCAGGTTGCCGAGAGTCAGAAACGGGAGGCAGTCGTTTGATCGAATGGTGGTGGAGTAAGCAGTAAGTATCCCCGATGCAGTTTCCTCGCTACTTCTTTCTCTCTTCTGAAGCCGTTCTTCATTCCCTTTTCTATCTTTTTCTCTGTTGCTTTTGCTTTCCCACTCTGTTTCTTCTCTGCCTCTGGTTCGGCCGTTGCGTTGCGTTGCGCTGGTATCCTCGATCGTGCCAGCGACCAGTACCTATAACGTACCGCGTTGCGCCTTGTGGTTAGTTCAATTAGGTGCATTCGTGGTTACAGTACTGGAGCGTCTTAACAATGCCGCACCGCCGCAAAAGGTACACCAATCACGGACTCATCACGAACGTGCCTCTGTATCCCTTTGACATTATCGCTAATCATCTTGCATCGATTCTCGCATCCGAAGAGGTCGCGAGGGAGAGAGGTGCAGCTGCGCTTTTCCTTCACTCGAAGTTCTACTACGATATCGCGCAATTAACGTTCAAACTGAGCGATAGTTCGATTTCAATGAATCTCTTGTTGAATTGTTGAAGCGGATGAAATTACTAACAACCAGACGATTCCTTTTGCTCGCTCTAAATGATTTACTGTGCAAGGTTTCGCGCGAATTGAAGGGCGTTCGAGGATGGACCGAGTGCAACGAACGATTACTCGTTTGAGGACGTGTAATTTAAAAGCACGTGGAAAAGGACGAGCGCGTAGAAGCCCGTAGACGAGCAAGCACACATTATAAAAGAAGTTGACCACCTGGTGGCAACCGCGCGGGGGGCCTCGAGCTACACGTTGACACAACTCATTTTTACGCGATGTCCCACGCACGATGGGCGGCCGTTCTCTCTCCACTCTGGTACCGAGCTCCCTTTCTCCCCTCTGTTTATTCCTCCTTATGCTGCTTTACACTCGTATCGGTACCGTCGCGTCGTTTGCTTGACTAATGGCGCGAGATCTGTGTCGTAGTCTCGTCGACGGGGTGCTTCTTCGCCAGCAACGTCAGTACCGGTTCATCTCCAGAGATACTATCGATTCCTCGAGATCTTTCTATCGTGAAATCTGCTCAACTCCTCCTCTTCTTCGTCCGTCTTCGGCGAAATCTTCAAACTCGAATCAATATTTCTCCATCAAAGTTACGTCCATCTATTTCTTTGCAAATAACCAGTTTTACGTAAAAGCGCATTCATGTACGCTGTATCTCTTTTGCGTGCTACTAGATCACCGAAAGCTGCTTCACGTGTCTGCCCGAGTGCTTCCTTGATATGTTAGCCCGGGTTTCGTTGATAACGCAGTGGATAAGTGGCACGCGTCGCGTCGCGTCGCGTCGCGTCGCGTCGCGTCGCGTCGCGTCGCGTCGCGTCGCGTCGGTCTGCCTGATGTGCGATGCTTTTAAAGGAATTTGTGTCTGTGTACTTAACATCTAGTTTGAAACTAAACCAGACGCTATGCCGATTAGCTTGAACTAACGCATCTGTTAGTCAGTCGCGCTGTCGCAAGTCGCTAGAAATTATGCAGAACCCGAGGGCAGTTTTATCGTCTTAAGATTTCTCCTCATAATTTTGCGCGAAACTATCTCTATTCTTACTTCAATTTATCCAACTTTTCTTTTCTTTTTACACGTTCCATACGTTCTTTTCGCGAAAGCAAAAGTAAATTTGTTTCTCAGTTTGAAAAAAATGACAAAATAGCTAGATGTTTCGATTGAATATGTATAGTACAACTGACGCGCATTCATTCCTTACGCCTTATATTTTACGGTGTCCATTCTTTTGGATCGAAACTGACCGAACCATTTAAAATTCGTCTCCTGATCCTCGTTTCTCGAAGGGATATCCTTCGAGTTATTCGCATCGAAGCGAAGGGTATCTCTCGCGGGAACGTTTTCCACATATTTATATCGGTTTATCCGAACTTTAGATTTCGGATCGGGCAACAGGATTTACGACAATCGTGTTCGCATACGCGCTCGGATTCTCCGATATTAGTTTGAAATCGTTTAGAAGGTCCGCCGAGGAAACGATCTCCGCATATAGGAAATGAAATTATCGATAGGCAATCGAAAAGGTAGAATATATGCCCGTTGCTTCGAGGGGAGGGTGGACGAACGTCGAGGGTTCGAAGGTACTCGATCTTGTCGATTTTCGGGAATCTAGAATGTCCTGGTCAAAGGTTAAGCAGAAGTCGAGAGGCAACGTGGGTGGCAACAATAGCTCGACAGAGCGGCCAGATTCTGGTGGCACGACATGCATTGTACGACCACAGTTTGAAGGTGATTGATCACCGCTGGTGATCGCGCATACACGCGTGCGTTGCATCGCGACGCGTTCTCTCTCTTTCTCTCTCTCTCTCTTTCTCTCTCTCTTTCTCTCTCTCTCTCTCTCTCCTATCTTTGACGAGAGACGCATGTCCGGTTGACAACCAACTGGTCGTCGTCGTCGTCGTCGTCGTAGTCGTCGTCATCGTTCTCATCGTCGAGCCGCCACTGACCAGATCTGGATTTTCGATGGAAATCACCCGCGGGGGGTAAGCGTGAGTCAATGCATCCTATATCCTGACCGATCGACCAACAAAGGTTAACGAACGATCGATGCTAAAATCGGAAATTCACGACACGATAGATAGATAGAATTCTCGCAGCTTTTGTTGCCGGTTCGATAAACTCGAGACAGGCTTAGAAAATCCTTTGTCTTCGCTAGAACAGCGCTCATTTGAATAAATCTTGTTTGGTGATAGTCTATATCGTAAACGACGTAACCGCGTGTCGCAGAACTAACATCGTACCCCTTGCCACCATTACCAGCCCCTCGGTAAACGAGTTTACTCGATCAGTAGCGTCATATGGCAAAAGTCCGAGTAGACGTTTAGCCTAAGTAGCCGTAGTTACGCTTCCCATGGGAATAATGCGTGCACCGCTCGCATACTCATCGTCATTTTCTTTATTTTCTAATGCGTATCTTTATCAACCATTCGGATGATCGTTCGAAATGAATGAAAAAGAGGAGGAAAAAGGTACGACGCAAGTTGGTGGTGAGAGACGTAACTAGAATTAGGATCGAAAGGCGGTTTTCGTTGCATAGGCAGGTATACGTGTGTAGCGAGTCGGCGATAAACTCTCATCCCTTGGCGCAAGTCTGGTAAAGTGGTTGTACGGGGCACGACATGGGTACGAATATGGGGCTAGCAGAAACACGAACCGAGCATCCAGAAGAAAGGCTATCCAGAGAAAGAGGAAGAAGGGAGAAGGGAGAAGGGAGAAGGGAGAAGAGAGAAGGGAGAAGGTCCGGAGAGCGGCTCATCAGGCTGATAACCCAAGAGAAGAGAAGCGCGTGTCGCCCACTCACGGTGATTGCTGCCACCAGGTTTGTTCCTCGACCCCTCCGGCACCCTCTGATGTTCTCTCTCGCCGCTACTGCCACCGCCACCGTCGTCCTCGTCGTCGTCGACGTCGTCCACATCGTCGTTCGGTACGTTCATCGGTATCCCCACCATCACGGCTATCCCCGCTCTCGACATGTCCATGCTCCCACCACTAGTCCGTTTCATCCCTACCATGCTCGAGTACGGCCGTTCGACCGTGCCTTCGTATCGCTTTCCGCTCACGAGAATCTGGATTGTCCACCCACGTTCTTCAACTTCTTTCTCTTTCTTTCCCCCTTTGCTGCATCTGCTTCATCTGCTTCATCTGCTTCATCTGCTTCATCTGCTTCATCTGCTTCATCTTTCTCGCTCCTTGCACGCCCATTCCCGTCTTTTCTTTCCTATGCTTCCCTACTTGCTCTTCTCTTGAAACAAGAACATGCGAAAAAGAGCGAAAGCTCCATAGGATTCGATTAGAAGACAGGACGGAGAGGCAGTGTTTAGAGCGTTCTTGCAAGCGAGACTAAAACCTCTAAAATCGACAGCGTACTGACATAGTAGGATATTGGAATGGCGTTAGAAGAGGTATCGACAAGGGATGTCGCAAAGAGTACCTACACAGTTCAGATTCATCTCGTTATACGTCGCAGCGGGGTATGTACGCTTTAGGACTTGACGACAGAATGCAAATATCTAATTATTCCCTCTTTCGGTCTTTTTGCACGATGAAACGGTTTGTCGGTTGTCTGTTGGCTGCTGGTCAGGAGGAAGACGTGTGTGGTTGATTATTCGCGGCGTGGCGCGGCGTGGCGCGGCGCGGCGCGGCGTGGCGCGACGCGGTGCGCGGTGGAAACGCGCAAGTAATCGTGCGATACGCGTTTCTTGGAAAGAAATGATCGTTCCCTGGGGATCTTCGATCGTCGTCATAAAGAAGATTGCTGTTGCTCGGTTTGCGTGCGATTAAAGTGTGCGTGCCCAGCTCGCGTTGCTGGTCGATTGTGCTCTTTCGCATTTCCTTCGACGGCAATTTGCCCAGATGACGACCGTTCGTTGATACTACGCTGAAATATACATGTATTTCCCCGTGTCGCAGAGAACCGTTCACTCTGCTAACGAAAGAAAAACGGTGGCGAGTCCCTGTTCGAGTTACCGCAGTTTGTTCTAGAGCAGAATTCGAATCGCATGGTCGGCACGTAAAAGGTTCGGGTGGTTGTCGGTTGCAACCTCGGTATCTGCAGCTCGGAGCTGAAAACGTAAGGGAGTTAAAACGCGATCCAATTTCTCAGGCCATTGAGTGCGGCGGCTGCCATCTGTCTAACGGGTAGCTCCGTGCTTTTTACAGGCGAACCGTGAAATGCGCAAACAGAAGGACTGGGACCTCCTTTACATTTTAATCAAATCATTTCTCTATTACACGGATCGGCCACCTAAAAGAATCTCGCGGGACCGAAGGGTTTCGTTTCTTCTTTCTTTCTTTCTTTCTTTCTTTCTCTCTTTCTTTCTTTCCTGCCTTTCATCTTCAAAATAGTTTTCTACCAGATACCTACATTCGCGTGTTCGATTTTTCTCGATCTCGCATCGATCGAAGGGTAGTCGAGCAGTAGTAGAGGGAGGCGACGAGAGGCGATCCGTAACGCGTCGATCTCCGACCTCGCTGGGATCAATTTAATTTTGTTACAAATAGCTACAACCCTTTGGTTGCCGACTCCCGTGGCGGGCACGTACGCTTCCAATCGGTTAATGACTGTTTCGAGGATCGATCGTTCGCTGGACGAAAGCCTCGAAATAATCATCATGGTTTCACCGTAATTGCTCCGCGGGAAATGAGAAATAGCATTGGAGTCCAGGAAAGTGTAATTACGGAAAAATTAGTTAATTGTTCGTAAGTTTAGGAGAAAAGAAAGGAAGTCTCGTCTAATACGAATTACGAATCTGCGAGAGTCTTCAATTTCTATCCACATAGAAGGAATTTTCTCTTCGAGGGGGAAAGGGAAGAAGGGAAAAAGGGAAAAAGGGAAAAAGGGAAAAAGGGAAAAAGAGAAAAAGGAAAGACTGTTTCCTCGTTTTAGAATGGCTCGTGTCGAATCTTTTTCCGACAGGACCAATACGCAACTAAGTAGATATTACGGTCTGATATATGCCTAACCGTGACGTTGGCATGTATGGATTTTACGGCGCGTAGCTGTCTGCCAGAGATGCTTGATGGCGGTCATGGAAGCAGATTCATCTTTGGTGTGAATTGGCCAGGGCTAAATAAAGCTGGTCCGATGAGTCTCAGCGGGACCCTCGCCTCGGTTCGATATACCTACACATGGTCTTCATAGATAATTTACCAGCCACAGAATCGTATTAAAGATAGATACGACTCGTTGATGCGAACCGTCATGGTACACGCGAGCCTGCCCTGTCAAATTGTCTGCGATAACGTTATTGAAATAACAGTTTTCTATGTCGACTCGAATGAAATATTTACGTTTCGTAAAGTTGACTCTGCATAATCTTCGAGTCGTCTCAAGTAGAGAGGTCTCCGATACTCTATGTCGATATTTGTTATTTCAAGAAAATTTCAGAATTTTCAGAACGCTAAAATTCGCCCGACTGTCACCCTCTGCTTCTCTGCTATACGACCTGTCGTCGTCGCCGTCGCCGTCTTAGTCGTAGACGCGCTTGGTGCGTTGATCGGTGACGAAGAGTACCTATGTCGTGCGAAAAGGATAACAGATTGATCGCGAGAGGTAAGCTGAAGAGAAAGCGTAAGATGGAGTTGGAGGTGGCATGTTGGTTCCTAGGGAGACAGAAACAGGACCGGCAGAGAGAAAGAGGAGATAAGGGGTTGCAAAGGAAGGAAGGGCGGAAGGAAGGGCGGAAGGAAGGGCGGAAGGAAGGGCGGAAGCAAGGGTAGAGCGGGCGGAGGGCAAGGCGTAAGGGGGTCGATAAAGTAGCGATCGCGCACGGGACTCAATTACACGCTCCGGCGCACTCTCTCTGTCTCTCTCTTGTCCCTTTTCTGTCCCATCCTGACACCCCTTCTCTTCTCGCTCGACCGCCATCAGCACTCCCGCCCCCAAAGCAAACCCCTTCTACGCTCCGGTTTTCCAGGCACCGTTCAACCGGCTCACCCCTAACCTCCCGCTATCCCCTGGGAATCGCTAAAGGGACGAGTACGCTCGACTCGAAGCAGGAAATCAGCCAGACAACTCGACGGCAACGCTGTTCCTGTCGCGAGATCCCCGTTTGCTTCGCCGCACCTCTACTGCCAATTTCGCCACTCACCCTCTACTATATATATATATATATATATATATATATATACTATATATGTATATATCCTTTTGAAACAAAACCACTTCGAAACGCTTCTGTGTTCTTCATCCATTTCCCGGAGCATCTTTGCTTATGCGATGACTAAATCGGTAGCTGTATAATGACAGATTAGATACCTAACAATCAAAAGCTGTCAAGATCTTTTCCAAATCTTGTCGAGATTACTGCGGCAACGTGTACTTATCGTTAGGTCGAGTAATCGAATCGTTCGTGACGAAAGCCTTTTAGTCTCGTTTAGATCGTGTCTATCTAGGATCGTATCGGTCCTTTTAATTATCGTGAAAGCAATAAAGGAATCTTCTATGACCTATGTCGTTTGAAATTCCCTGGAGCCTCGTTTCTTTCATCGTACGCTAATCGCAGAGGTCTGTCGCTGGCAGGTCGGTTCGTTTCGAAAAATTTTATCTAATTTGTAGAATAGGTTATTAACAGCTAAGACGAATCGTTAACGAAGCTAAGATAGGTAGATATCGGATTGCAACTAGTTCTAAGAAATGTTCGCAACTATAGACTATGAGGAAAAGTAGCGAGTGGTGTGAGATCGGTTATCGAACCACGAGAAATTTCACAGTTATCGGTAGTTGAAAAGCAAGCACAAGTCATCTTTTTCAAGTACGAAGCGAAACCGCAGAGAAAGAGAGAGGGAGAGAAATGAAAGAAGAGATCCAGAGAAGGACAGAGAGAATGATTCAGTAGTGAAATATGTTAGGAGAGGTCGGTGTAATGCCTTTCTTTCTCCCCTTTTAAAAATCGAGTGTATGAAACGAGCCAGACAATAATATTTCACATGCCGCGAGGCTAATTGAATGCTACCACGGTAGTTCTGGTCCTTAGCAGGCCCTCGGGAGTTCTCGTGCGTTCCCCCCTATGTTGCTCCTTTCGTTCTGCCAGCCGGTAGATCTCTTCCTACACCGGTCCCCACTTCTGTTGCTTCAGTGGCATCGATTCACCGTCGCGCAGGTCCCGCGTCAGGCCCATTCGCTTTTGGAGAAGGGGTTACCGCGGCAGATTCGCCGTACTCTCTCTTTCTCTTTCTTTATCTTCCTCTGTCGCGCGGAGGAGGGATTCTGGAGGGATTCTGGAGGGATTCTGGAGGGATTCTGGGCCCGCCGTGCGAGAGGACAATAATTAACCGGCGGTTAGTTTACGTCGCCCCCCGTCGTTTCAGGCTTCTATACGTGCGTACCTACGACCTAGAGGTTCTCAACTTTATGCGTTCATTCGATGCTTCCCTCCCTCCCTCCCTCCCTCCCTCCCTCCTTCCTTCCTTCCTTCCTTCCTTTCTTTCTTTCGAATATGTTGCATCCGAAACTTTCCCAATTTCATTTTTCTCTGTTATTTCGGGTAATTATGTACGTAACTGCTACCGTGTCATGATTTTTAATCATCCGATAACATTACCTGAGAAAGGTGAGACTAGACACGAATATAGACCGAATGACGCATTATTCTTTCAGATGAATCAGATAGTGTTAGCAGGTTTAATATGTTGTACTTGAATCACTTACCGAGCCAAAAGAATAATGTTATCGAAAAAGCGACTTTTATCGGGATGTAAGAGTTGAGAACGTCTGTCACAGGCGAGATCGCCTTCGCAGCCCGAGATCCATAAATATGCTTGTCCGTAGGTGTAGCGAGCGAGGGAGGGTCACACCTTCTTATAATTATTAACGCGACAAATGAGCCAGCACTGTGGCTCGTATACAATGCGAAATTGGGTACACTACGACGATTCGAAGCGTTCTCTTCACTACTAACGATTGAAAATATTTCATTCGACTTCATTTTCGCGTTGACACACCATCTTAGAAACGCGTTAACGAATTATTTGTCCAATTTGCCGAATCGAATTTTATCCATCTCCGTCTTCCGTTTACAAGAACGGACTACTAAAAGAAAGGTAAAAATTCTAGATAGATATTTCTATGTAGGATCCACGTACATACATACGTAATGTGCATTTTTCTCCTATGCCCTGAAGCAGTGTTTCTGTGGCTGTCGCTTCTGACACAGTCTTCGTCAATACATAGAACAATCGTGTTTCATTCTCGTTAGCGTTATCGATCCCGGTCTAATCGATTGCAGTATTTCCAAGCTTGACAAATCGACTTTTTTTTCTTCTTACCTTTTTCATTCTTCTATAGCCATTTCTACTCGAAGCGAGGGGGATGTCGCTCGTCTGATCTCACGCTTCGCTTTCTTCTTGCGAGCCCGAAGCGTACCATAGTTTGTCGTTCACCGATTGATTTGTGAGCAGTGAAGTATGGGCGTGGTTTGAGTCTTCGAGCGATAAATACCTACGCGAGATTTTCATCTCTCCGAGCTCGAAGACACCTGCTGCCTGAAATCTTTTCACACGCTGACTCTGACCCGTCGAATCTTCGAAGATCTTCTTCCCCACTCTCTCCTCGTCGTTTCGGATAATGTAGGAGTAGGTACATGTCTACTTCATCGGGATTGTTACGGCAGTTTGTCGCGTTAGATTTATGATCGAGATTGAATTGAATGGAGAATAACGAGATTCCCCAGACTTTGGATATTCTTCGATGAGT
This sequence comes from Calliopsis andreniformis, assembly GCF_051401765.1. NCBI lineage: Eukaryota > Metazoa > Arthropoda > Insecta > Hymenoptera > Andrenidae > Calliopsis > Calliopsis andreniformis. The sequence goes on from NC_135066.1 coordinate 326,925, forward strand.
TTGATTAGTTGTAAAATCGTCGACGATCGTTTTCATGGCGAAGGACCGACCGATGAACGAAAACTGCGAAGGGGGTAAGATGAAGTGTAGCTATGTGTAGTAAGAGCGACGCGAAAGGTGGGAAGACGAGAGGAAAGAACGAGTGGTTGTCGTCCTAGTCGTCGTCGTTCATACCTGTTTCGACTCTCGCGAGAGTCTTTTTTCGGTTATCGGCAGTGAACGGGCCGATTATAATTGTAAATGCTACCATAAACCAAGGCTAATGCCGGCAGGAGAGGAAATGAATTGGCACGTTGGGGTTAAGCTCCGCGTGGAATCTGCGGGGGGTCGCATGATGAGCGCAGGGTCGGCGAGTGTTGTGAATGGTCCTAAAGAATAACGTCGAGGCCCGAGGGCCCAACTCGGTCATTAAGTTGCGCACAGCATTAAATCATCGTTGCTGTCATCATCCTCGTTATCTACCGCCTCCGCCGCCAATTCTTGCCATCGCCGGCTCTATTTGTGGCTGCTCCTTTTTTGCGCTACAAATTTCGATCGATACGCTGATTCCGAATAAATGATGGTCCACGCGAGGGTAGTTTTTTCGTTTCTTTGGTTTTTTCAAAGAGAAAATAGGGTGTTGTACGCGACTAGAAATTTCGAAAAGCGAGCGTGTATGCGTTAGACTGGTGCGTTCCTCTGCGGGGGGTACGTCAGTGTCCCCCGACGTTAACCGAGCAGCGCAGCGTAAGGTTAGGTCGATCATTTCTATCGTCTTCTTTGTTGGTTGCTCTCTGTTGGACGTGCGGCGTGGAAGGCTTCGCAGCCTGCCGGTCACCGCATTCCAATCTGCCCATCCTCTTCCTCTTCGCTTTGGGCTCCCTCGTTCGAATCACCACCCTCCTCCACCCTTCTTCGCGTCCATTCGTAGCGAGCATAGGTTGCAGGCCTTCTTCGAGACTTGGAGTCTTCTGACACTCTCGTATACCGGTGGTATCATCGTAGTTGGCTGCAGCCTTTAAGCTTTTATCCCTCTCCAGCGGTGAAGATAACATCGGCTCGGTCCTCTTCTCGGCTCGCCAGCATTTAGAATAAGAGAGGAGACCCCACTGAGCGAAGCACCGCGGTGGGTATTCCGGGTACAACCTGCCACTCGTCAGCCCACCCTCCTTAGCGCGCGAGGCTGCCCTCTCTCTCTCTCCCTCTCTCCCTCTCGCGCCCCTTCTTTCTGTTTCGCGCACACCCGCATACTACATATATCTACATGTCCACGACTCTACCTTCGCTTTCTCTCTCTCTCTACTGCCCATACCTCTACGTCCCGTCCCGTATTCCGGCGAACCACGCGAGCCCTATAAACGATCAGATTCGTCTACACCGCAAACTCTTTTGCTACCAATCTCGACTTCGATTCGTTCGCTTCTCGGCCAAAGAGAAACGAAGACGACTCGTTCGCGGGGGGAGCAAATAGAATGCACGATCGACGGAGCCGATAGGGAATGCGGCAGCACGAAAAACCGGCCAGCCGGATGCATCGCTCGAAAGAACTTGACGTATTCTAATAGGGCTGAGATCTCGCGCTGACACGTCTGTAGATGCCACACGTTTCAGACCTCCTCCTCCTCGTTCATTCTTTTCGACATAGCTTGCGATGGTTACCTCGCGGATCTCGTCCCGACTCCTAACAGATACCGATTTTTCCTTTCATTTCGATTACTCTCGGTCTTATCTATAGTTTTTGAAAAGGAGAGAATTATAGCCTGTAAGCTCCCATCATCTGTCAGCGTTCGAGCGCTCTCTTCTGAAGATTCTGAAGTAGCTGCGCGTTCATGTTTTCGGCGCTAGCGTCTCTGCATATCTCCTAATCGTTGTTAGCGGTGCGTGCTGCTACGAGCAATCTTTTTCCAACCACAGCATGGCGTCGAGGGTGTTCGTGATATTTGAAGAGGCTTATGACGAGATAGGTCGAGAGGATCCGAAACGTTCGGCGTACACTCCGTGAAGTCGAAGAACCACTCGTCCGTTTGCTCTAACGAAAACACTAATTTGCTTTTCTTAAGTCCATGTTGGTGTTGGGTTCAACAAGCTTACCAAAGAAAATGTGGGTATTCTGGGAAATATAAGCACGTATCGCGAAACATGAATTCGAAGTTGAAATGTAGTAGCCAGTAAATCGAAAGTTGTGTGAATCGATAGTAGATATCTATAACCATTTGAATGACACGAGCACATCAACCGCTTGGACTCGTTCGAAACGTGATTCGCGTTTGGAGGAAATGCACGATTAGAATAAAAATGCAAGAACGCATAGATCGGTATTAGGTATTTAGATATGTCAATGAATGCGTAAAACGAAAAAAGGGTGTTCCTTGTATCGATCACAGGCGAGGTCCGAATCGTGAATTGGTTGAATATACCCAACGTAAGTTAATAGAGTCCTGCCCTGCGTAAGTGTGGGTCGCATTTAATTCGACGTTTGCGTTCCTTATCCACGCCGTGCAATTTCTGAAACGTTACGTGGCATCGTGTACGTGATGGTTCACCCGGTATGCAGGCAATAATTCTGCCGTCGTATCACCTATCGGCCTAAGTATTAGGCGGCAGCCAATATAATGATGTATCTAAGGCGAAATAGGAGGGTAGAGAGACGCCTGGCCGCGCCGCGCCGCGCCGCACCGCACCACACCGCGGGAACGCGCCTTATTACATGCTATTGGGAACTAATTTGAATCAATTTACTTTAGGTGGCCTCTCAGAGTGCGCATTTTCTTAACTTATTGTTAGTTTCGCGTTTAGAGGGAGCGCACGAGTACCATCGAGTATTTGGACAATGCGGGTTATCGGCTCGAAACTTCTCTACTCCTTATTTATTCGGCAAACTGTTTCCAACTCGTGTTTCTTTCTATGTAGATACAGCGATAGAGGCAAAACCCGCAAAACGTGCGATCGCACGTACGACAAGAGCGTACTTTTGACAGGAGGAATCGTAAAGTTTCGATTTTCCACGGATGTCGATCCGATCTCTAATCCGTGGATTAGAGACGGCGCGCTAGAAAAAAATCGTAACAGCGATTTCATTAAATTCTTCACGCTTCTCCCTCTTTTCCCGCCCCTCCCTCCATCGTTCCTTCCGACTCGTAAATCTCGCTACCGAAAGATTTATTGGCATCGAATCGAGCTCTCTATCGTGTCGAACGACTTATCGCGTGTTCGCTCTATAGGTAGGCGTATACGTACAGATTCCCGTAGATGTAGGTAGGTACCTGCCAAAGTAGGTAGCGTCGCCTTTGTGGGGATGCTCCGATTGTCCACAATATCTAGGCACATATTCCAGGGGTAAAAAACGAAACGAAACGAAACGAAACGTAAGGGGGGTGGAAAAGAACTGGTTCGAATGCAAAATGAATTGCAGAGATAGATAGTGTGACGTCGTTGGTAGCTCGAATGTAAAATTCACGGATCCACGGTGGCACGAGTCAAGGGTGCATTCGACTCGCCCTCCGTTCCCAGTTCGATTCTCCACGGGGATCGGGATCAGCTAGTTGCCCTGCTCTCTGCCGCTCTTTCGGCCTCATAAATCAGGGATTAAATCTGATGCGTGTAATTCGCAGCAGTTTTAACCGTAAACAGTTTAATATCAGTCGCGGGTAGAAATTGGCGACGTCAAAACAAGAGATTCTTCACGGTCTTCTAAATATCTAGACGCATAAGTAGGCAGGTATATCCTGTGTACTTACTCCCGGCAGAAACGGAGAAAGAGAAAAGTGTTAACTAATGAGCGGAATTGTTAGAACTGTAGCGTTCGAAATAGCGAATCGGCGGAATTGCCCGATCGAAGAAACATTCAATCGATTCGGCAAAGAAGAAGGCGTAGAAGGCGGAGAGTAAAATCGACGAAATTTTTACGATCCGCGTCATCTGTCGAAATAGCCGAAAGCATCCAGTAATGGTTGCCCCATAAAGTAACTCCTAAGTTTATTACGATCGTTATTAGACCAATGCATAATATATTTGCCATTTATTGCCGCGATATCGAATCCGATATTGCCACGAGAAAAATGTATTGGTTGCTCGGCTGTGCGACTGGAGGAGCAGACTGCGCTGCGAACTTTCTCAGGCTAAGCGCCGTGAAAGTGGGTCGGGTCGAGCGTTTAGATCGCTCCGCTCTCTTTCGTCTTCCTCTTTCTCTTCTCGTTTCGTTCCGATCAGCCGTTTCCGTCGAACTCCTCTTCCACGAGCTTTTCCGAACTGGTCGGCTCGCTGTCGCGGCGCTCGTCGCGCGACCCGTCGAACAATTTCGACGCTTTCAAAAGTTTATTCGGCTATATAAAGCACGTGATACAGCTAGTTGGGAAGCAGGGTGCTTCGGTCCCGAGTCTACCCCTTACGGAGGATATTCCGCGACATATGCGTACGTGCGCGAAAGCAATATGCAGGGGTAAGAGGGAACGCGTTGGAGCGAGAGCAGAAGGAGACGCGAAGCAAAGCGGAAGGCACGTGGAAGCGAGTAAGAGGGTAGACTCTGAAACGGGATAGTCCGGCCACAGCTTGCGAGGATGCGAGCCATCCACCGCACCCCACGAATGTTAACGCGCCGCATTAACTTCGTATTGGTTAGAAACGCGAGCTCCAGCAATAATTCTGATAACGCAGCATGTTGTCGCGTTGGACGGCATACCAAACGGTAGGTAAACGGTTCCCCTTATGCGAAAGACGCCCGCCACTTTTTCCCCTCATCCTCCCATACCTTTGCTTCCCGAGAGGGAAGAGATTCTTCGCTCTCCTTCTGTCCACCTTTGCCCTCGAAAATTCTACCACTGTCGGCACGCGTTGAACAACCGATATATGAAATACCGATAGCTATGTATATCTACCTATCTAAAGATCTACGTAATCGCAATTCTGCGACAACTGTACGTTTCGAGTAGGTAAAGTAACATAGAACTCGTCGTAAACTGCAACACGATGGAAGCCGCATGAAAATTTCATATCTACCTTTTTGTCGAACGCGGTAAGTTAACCTTGCAATTTCGAAGCACTCGGTCGTCGTCCTCCAACAGCCGTGACGCACTTTTACCCCGGATAAGGGGTTCTTAAACAAGCCCATGTACCATCAAAATTCCCCAGTACCTATACCTACTCTTTCGAGGAGCGCGATGTCGGAAGAAGACGATTTCGTGAGATGTTACCGATCCGTAAACGCAAGGGTAAATGGTCGTTAATAAATTACTTAGGTAGATAGATACTACATTATGAACAGTTTCGACCTCGCTGCAATTTCCTCGTCAACTACTTTCTCGTTCATTGCTTTCTCGTTCATTTCTTCCAACGCATTGGAAAGAAGTTCGTCGAAGAGTGAGACAGTTACCTGCCACCTAATAACTGTGCGCGGTGATCGCTAACTTTACATATGTAGGTACCTCCCTACGTAGACCATAGACACAGTATATTTCTGGTGACGAATGAGAGACGAAAGCTGAGACGCTCGTAACAGAGAGAATCGTCCGATCCGTAGCAGCGACAAACGATAGGAAAAATCGAGGTAAAGTTCGGCGAGTCGGAAGAAGTAAGGAAACGAGGTGACAGAGGAGAGCGAGCGAATGTTGGCAGGAGTGTGTAGGCTGACACGTAGGCGGTTATCTCGTTGCCGTGTGTTCGCGTACGGGTTCTCGCGAGTGTGTAGACTCGCGACGAAATTGCCTGGCCGAACGTCGAACGAAAGTTCGGGCAGAGAGGAACGTGGGTGTAGTCCGAGAGCGTGTAAAGGTGGAAAGGCGAGTGTGCGGTCGCGGTCGGAGTCGGTGTCGAGGCAACCGCATGCGCGCGTTACGAAGGAAAGAAGGTAGCTCGTAGCCAGCCAGGAAATCTATCTCGCATCGGCCCCTTCTCCACCGCCGAGACTTTTGCTTACCGCCCTGTAATCATCGCGAGTCAGTGGCTGCGGCCGCTAATTATGTTTCATAACACTTCTTACCCCTACTCTAATATCCACTCCCTTAAGGGCAGCTCATCATTTATTTACATCATATTCGTCCCGAGGGATAACGCTACGGCCTCCGTGCCACGATTCTCCTCCTCCCCCTCTTCCTCCTCCTCCTCCTCCTCCTCCTCCTCTTCCTCCTCCTCTTCCTCCTTCTCTTCTTCGTTCGCGCGATCGTTCGTCAGCGTTTTGCGCGACCGCTCCCGAGACTTGCCACGCGGCCAATCAATTTATCGACTAAAACTACGAAAGGATGTCGAGTCGAAAGAACTCTATCGTGCTAGAAAGAAAAGGTGATGCTTTCGTAAACTGATCGGAAAATGACAGGTTTAAGAAACGAGAGAGTACTCTCTAATATCGATTATCCAGAAAGTTGTGCTTGCCAATTGCGCCCTTTTCGCTCGTTTTCGCTCGTTTTCGCTCGTTTTCGCTCGTTTTCGCTCTTACCTCTTCACATTGTTCTCTTGGTTGCGCTTTCGAGGAAGAATGGCACGTCGCGACGCGTCCAGCGTCGCTTCTAAACCTACGGATCGTATAGCCGGCAAATTGCTGGCACTTCTGCAGTCGAGCGATTAAGTGGTTTCAAGCGATATCCTCCGAGAAAATTGCCGAGGCGGAGAGACCGGGGCAAGTTTTAATTAAGGTCTGTCTTTCCACAGACTTTTCGGAGACTGTTCAGCAGAAGCATGCGTTACGCGCGTGACGGGATTTTTGCGAAGTAAAACTCGAAAAAAGGCGAATCAGCAGCACTCGTAGCTACCGCCGCTACGAGCTGGCTCTGACGCGCCACTGCCTCCAATTTCAAAGATCGTGTTCAACTCGTTCTGCTTTGGCACGCTCGACTTCCGTCTCTCGCTCGAATATTTCTTTCCGTTTGTCTATAGCACCAGTTGAACACGATACGAACGAGTGCACCCGCGGCACTCGTCAAAGACATGTTTGCGCCTATTTCGAAGCGGTTCGATCGGTTACGCGAGCCTGCCGGGTCGCGTTACCGAAACCTTTCCTCGCAATATTATTAAATATCGCGCTACCATCGTGTACCGAACGCGTCAAAATAGGAGGGTAAAGTCGGGCTCGTTTCTGATCGTGTTCCGTGGTAGCCGTCGATCGAGTCAACGATCGAAGAAAATCAAATCGCGAAGCAAGCACAGCTAAATGGCTGATGTAATCTGAAGTTAGGTCTACGTACCTATGTAAATTTGGACGCGTTAGAAGCGCAACGACACCTAGTAGGTATCGTTCAATGGACGCGATACTTATACCTAACTAAATATTTCGTAGAAGTTGTGGGGATTCGCGTCTATGCGATTCTTCTAAAAGTGCAGGGAATTGTTGAAGCGTGACGAGACGTCTTTCGACTCGATATCGAAAGATCGGCAACGTCATCGATCAGATCCTTATGACAAAACGTAGAACGAAAGAGTGGTCGTCGTGAGCAACGAAAGACGGGAATAAGTGCCGCGTAACCGCGCGGCGATTTGTCCGGATCAGCGTCAAGCTAAGCAGATTACGCGTTCTCCCCAAACGAACCGGCAACCCCGAGGACACACCGTGGCGATCGAGTCGAACCCTCCCGCCGATCCATTGGGAGGTCCGAGACATCCTATCGATGACGAAATCGAGAAACTTCCCTCTTTATTTATTTCACTAGGATTTTCGCAAGTCCGAACCTCGTGCGTCTCCCCATATTTTCGATGGATTCGTTAGATGGTTGGGTAGATATCTACTTTTCCAAATAATTCACGATTGAACATCGAGTTGGCGACATTCTCTTAACGATTATCCACGACCTACGATCTGGCAGCAGTCGAACCCATCGATGATACAGTGTACGATTATGTTTTTGTAGACGCATCCGTGCCGGTGAAGATTCAAAGGTGCCAGTCGAAGAAATGTAAAGATACATAAAGCTATACGAAACAGGGGTAAAAGCAGCCTTCTGCTTTGACGCTTTCCTTTGAAGTGGCTTTACACGGACCGCGGAGTATCATAACGGATTCACCTGATCGTAATGTCGGCAATAACTTTCTGCGCCTACGACTTTCATCTGGAAAAAGCCATAGCATGGACCGGAAAAGAGTCGAACGACCGGAAGCGTTCATCTACTCCTTTGATTCCAACGTATCTCCAAACCCCCGTTGACTGAAGATGCGTCACTGTTTTTCGAAGCAACTTCTGTCGCGAATCGAGTGCATTCGAAACTAAATTCTAATTGGTACCTACCTGACGATCCTCTCACGATTGCTCGTAAGACACAGGGACACCTGTATCTACCAAAACTTCACGTTCTTTTCGCTTCGTTGAGAAACTGAAAAAGAGGCGAGAGTTTGACCGAGGAGGCACGTATGTACCTACATGCCATCCTACCCGAATTGCGGCATTCTATGCTTTCCAGCTGATTTCTGCCGCGGCCATTCCGAAAATTATAATATTTATCTTTCACGGATAATAACAGAATTGAATCGCGTGAAATTTCTAACTCGTAATAATATCGCTGCCCATTCTTTTTATACATCTTAAAACGTATAATTACGATAATCTGCCGATGATATCGCGCGCCGTGTATCGCTACCTACGTATTTAGCGCGCACAGGCAATTTCCTGCTTTATTATAATAATATCCGGAGCAATCTGGCCCCTTCCTACAGGCCGCTGCCGCTGCCGCTGCCGCTGCCGCTGCCGCAGCCGCCGCGTACGGTGGAGCTTTTTATTTTCGAGACACGCCGCGCCGCTTCGCGTCTTCGTTAACCACTCGAGTCGATGGTCTCTTTCGAATCCGTTCCGTTGGCTGCGGACGCTTCGCGAAGCGCTCGAAAAGATCCGGAAATCGATAAGATGTACGCGTCGACGACGAATCTGAAATATGTAGACCGAGAAGAGGCAGAGGGAAACGCGTAAGATAAGAGGGACACGTTGAGAAAACTGTCGCGTGGTGACAACGCCACAGAAAAACGGGTTCTAGAATAGAAGTAACCTATAAGGCACAATGAGAGAGCGAACATTCGTTGGACGCGTAATTGCGAACCTACTTGGATGCTGCAACGCACCAGTTGAAAAGAATCGGCGTGAAATGGCGGAAACCGCGCCTATCTATATGTGTGTAGGCAACGCTAATCGAGAGTCTGTTACATAATCGAATACGAAATAGAGAATCTTTTTGAAACGCTAAGATGGCGGGGCAACATTCGGATTATTGCAGGAAAGAGAAAGAAAGAGCAATAGAGGAAGAAGTGTGCCTGTCAGCAATTGCCCCCTCCCGGAAGAAAAAATGGCAGCTGGATGCCGCGTACCAAACCATAATGTCGTACCACCCTTCTTGGTTACTCGTCACCGCGCGCAGACGGGCTCGCGAGAGGGCTCTCGAGGGCCGGCGAGAATCGGGAGGCCGAGCGTGGCGAAAGAAACAAGCTGGATGGAAGAAAAGAGGAGGGTCGAATAGAACGTGCCAGTTGTCAAACGAAGAGAAAGAGGGAGGCACGTACAGAGCACCACCACCACCGCCATCGCCGCCACCGCCACCGCCGCCGCCACCACCACCTCCACCATCACCACCACTGCCACCATCATCACCGCCGCCGCCTCCAGTGCCTTCGTCACCGCCACCCACTGCCACCCACCGCCAGCCAGCGCCACTGGCATCGCCATAGCCGCCTCGGTCACCGGTATTACTGTTATTATTATCATTGCCGATACGAGGAGCACACCAGCATTAGCGTCGACGTGGTTGGTAGCGGAAAATCGGTAGCGTACCAGCGACGAGCGGTAACGAACAGAAAGCGAAGAACGAACGCAGAAAACAGATCGCGCAAATCGATGAACGTAACGTCGCGGAGCCAAGAGAGCGTAGAGAAGATTTGGTAAGCTGTAAGCGAAAGTAAGAGCGCGGGTGTGCGCGGTGAAAGAGACAGCTGGCTGCCGGTTGAAGATCGCGCGGGGTTCGAGGGAAAAGGAGGGAAAAGGAGGGAAAAGGAGGGAAAAGGACGGAACCGATGTAATAAGGTGGTCGCGGAGTTGATCCTGGCGAGGGAAAGGTCTACGAGGAGGGAGGCGGCAGGCGGAGCCGAGTGGTGATCGGTCGGGCGGAGCTTGACTCGGGAGAGCCGCCTACCGACCCACCGTCGCCTTCTCTCCCCCTTCGGGAATCGTCTCTCACCCCGTGGACGGTGGCGCGCGCGTGCTCCCTCCCGCCTAGCGGCGGCGCGGCGGCAAGGCGGCGAGGCGGCGAGGCGGCGAGGCGGCCACAGGGTTCACGCACACCACGGGTCCCTCCGCGCGCGCTTCGCGCGGACGATCGAGCTCGAGAGCCGTGCAGCGCCGGGGGTGGGGGCCGAAACGAGGAGCCGACCGCCGGTGGCGCGGGTCAGTCTGTCGGGCAACCGGTCGCTCTCTCGTTTCTCGCTCTGTCTGCGCTCTCTGCTCGACTCGAGCGCTCTTCGCGAACCGCGACGCGATCGAACCCGAGTTGTTTCCGTCGTTTTCGCCGTGTAACCGCCAGTGTCAACCATTCGCCACTCTCGCGAATTCCACAACAAACAGTGTCTCTCGCCGTCGTCCGTCGCGTCCGTCGCGATGCACACGAGGACGCCTGTGCGCCCGCTCTTCGCCTAGCGTCGCCAAACCTCTCATCTTTTCTCCCCTCCGGGGCAGCAGCTTCGGTTTCTCTTAATCAGTTGTTCAGTTGCTATCACAATCCGCCGGGGCGGTAGAGAAAATCTTCCGGGAGGATGTCGGAGACTCCTCCCTGGAAGGTCGACGAACTAACGACCTTTTCCGACACGAGCAGGTCTCACCAACGAGTGTTCCGCGCGAACCTATCATTCTTCTTCCTTGGATAATAGCTGTCAGGGGCGCGAGCTGCGCGAGGCAGAGCGCGAGGTGATGTTGCTGGAGTCGCGAGGCCTCACCGGTAGGAAGAGAAACGGATTGACCCTGTCTTCGTTTGGAATCGGCGGTGGCGGCGGCGGAGGAGGAGGAGGAGGAGGAGGTGGTGGAGGAGGAGGAGGAGGAGGTGGAGGAAGCGGAGGAGCCGAAGGAGGAGGCGGTGGAGGCGGAGGAGCTAGCAGCGAAGAGGACGACGAGGAATCTCGACATCTGTTTCTTGGAAGAAAAATGCAGGCCGAGGGCACCGCCGCCTCCACGGTGTCCACCGGTTTGTCGCCCGGTTGCACTCGCGACGATGGTGACGAGAGTTCCAGCCCTTCACCGAACAGCAGCCTTTTAAACAACTTGAACAACAACTGTAACTCGAACCGTCAGTGCGCCACAGATTTTAGCATAGCCGCCATTATGGCGCGAGATTCCCGTCAACAACAACAGCAGCAACAGCAGCAGCAGCAGCAACAGCAGCAGCAACAGCAGCAGCAGCAGCAGCAGCAGCAGCAGCAGCAGCAGCAACAGCAACAGCAACCGCAACAGTCGCCATCGGCAGCATCGCAACAGCAGCCTCAGCAACAACTTCAACAATCGCACCTTCATCGTCAATTGCAGCAACAGGCCGTCGGCGGCGGCAAACTGCATCAACACGGTAAGTGTCGTCTTCCTTCTTCGAACTTTAAAAAGCTGCTGATTGCGACTGTCCATTTGTACCATCCTCGTTGCGTAATAAACGCAAATTGACCAAGAAGCCAGATGTCACTGTAGTCCCTGTACAGACGAAATTTCTCTGTACCTCGATGATGCCATTAACTCTGATTGCCTATGTTCTACATTACCTTATTCGACCACCTGCGATATCGGATAAAACGGGGGAAGAGAAAAACGAGGAGGAAGAGATTTGATAATGCGTAGAAACCCTTATCGGCCTGTAGCCGATTGTACGCTACAGGTAATATTATCGCAGAACGTTGAAACTTCGTAATTGCCGACGAGAATGAAGTGTCAGCAGACTCGGTAATACGTAATTCGAAAAGTCGTTTTCAATGGATTCACCCAGATATGCGCGGGTGGACGCGTTGAGAGACTTGCCGCTGAAAGAAAATCTTTGGCAGACCTATGATGTATTTGGGATTGAGTCGGCCTTTTTCGTCTAGGTTACTCCGCGAAACGGGATCGTTTTTGCTCGAATTTCTCACACCGTTTTTTGCTCTCATCGCATCGCTGTTTCGTCTCACCTAATTGTAAGAAGCAGGAAACATATTTGGCTCTTCTCGTAGCAGAGTGTTTGTTGTAGTTTTTACGATAGGTATCACGTTCCATCTGCAGTTAGGAACTGTTTGTGGGACGCGGACACGTGCGCGACTGTCGATCGAGGAAAGGACGGAAGCGAAGCGGTGATTTCGATCGCGAGGCAAGCGTTTCTTGCGCCAATTTCGGTGGCCAGCGAGAGAGGGGAGAAGGGGAAGGGAGAAGGAGAGGATCCAGTTGTTAATGAATTATTTAACGGGCGAGGTTCTGAATGAAGCGACACGTTAATTCCTCGGGCGAGAAACGGTCGCTGGTCGGCGGTCGTTTCGCGCGGCCAGGTGAGGTGTCTCATCGGAATTCTGGAAACGACCGTAGCTGCTTCGCCCAGCCAGACGTCCGTCCGAACGAGACTCGGCTCGGTGTTTGGTTTCATCATCGCGTATCTTGGACGCCCGCGGCGAATAATCGCCCACGAAGATTCTACGCGGACAAAATTTACGGTTGCCCACGGTGCAATTCACCCACGGAAACGGACCGTCGTTCCCAAATAAACTTGGGTAAACGGCGCGATGAATCGACCAACAGCCTCTCTCTCTCTCTCTCTCTCTCTCTCTCTCTCTCTCTCTCTCGCTCGTGTGCGTGCACGTGTGTTGGACACGCGCTCCTACTCCTCTCCGCCCTTTTCATCCAATCACCCTCCGCCCCTCCCTCTCCTCCTCTCTGCTTCCCATTCAGCCACCCCTGTCCAGGAGTTCGCCTAGGCCGTCAACCTTTGCACGCTCCCAATTGTTCAAGAAATTGCAAATTCTCTGCTTAGCTCGTTCAGCTGTTTCTCCAGGAGTCGATCTGTCCAACCTTCGAAGCCGAGCCTTCGTACCTCCGCAGAAGAGTTTCGCTGAAGCGGGAGAATTGAGTTTCGGTGGTACGTTCGAAAACGTAGGTGGCCGTGTGGCGAGCGAAACAGGGCAATCCATAGTTAAGCCGTCGAGAGGTTCGGACGTACGGTAGCCTGTATCCACGAGGCCACCGGCAACGAAAAAAATGTCACGCTCGAGTATAGGGTTTCGTCGGAGTGTCAACCGTAATAAATAGCCAATGACTTAGTTAAGCGAGAAGCTACGACGCGGCGTGTCGACCGAGCCACAAGTTACGACCGGTCGAAATCTGCTCGGGATCGATTAACTAGCAGCCAGATGGAGAAGCCGAAACTACGGGGGTCATCTCGAGACAACCGGAAAACACATACATATGTACGTAACGATCTTCCCTTCTCGAACCCTTAATCCTTCTTCCCCCGAAGCCGAATTTCACCAAATCTAACGAACCCGTGAGAATAGTTCTGACATAACTGTAAGATATCTAAGTACAGTTCTACATTGAAATCTGTTGCACAAGAAAGTATTCGGTCGGACTCGATAACGAATCAGATATCCGTGTGTATGCATCGTAGATGATAAAACATGCAAATACTTTTGTAAATATTTTAAAAAGAAAAAGGTAGGTGGAGTGGCTCGATATCGGCGATGTTACAGCGAAAAGATAGCGACCTGACGACCAGTAGTGGATTAACAGCGCATATGTAAACTCGACACGAGAACAAGATGATTAGAACGACAGCGCGTACTCGTGCGTTACTTTTTCTATTGCGCCGCCTCGCGTCGTCTCGCGTCGCGTCGCGGAGCGTCGCGGCGCGTCGCCTCGCAGCGACCTACATACCGTTTTGTTCTCCATTTACTTCGGCCGATTTGCAATGTAAGCAATCGTTGACACAACCATTGCATCTGCTTCCCTGCTTCGTATCGAGTCAGATGCCTTGCCGCGATAAACGATAAGCGAAGGCACCGATAAGTCGCGACGAATCGTTTCTGGTTCGGTAGGGTCGGGCTAATTTTTTTACCAAGGGAATGAACAAATTTTCAACGGCAATAGTTTATGGGGAACGGCTCGATTCATTCTTCGCTTGAGAAAAACAAGTTGGACGGCGATGTAAGATTTACGAAAAGCCTGTGAATTATTTTTAGTTCATTCATGGTCCAATTTGTATGATTAACGACGCGACGTTAGAATTGTCATACGTTCTAAAAACGAGAGAGCACGAAAAGTTCGTACCCTATTAAACAGTACGATTATCGTTGCGTAAAGCTCGCTGTTCAAAGCGGCTAAGCAAAGCAACGGACATTGAAGCGAGGCGATATGGTTCGTTCAGTCAGAATTACATAGATTGTGCACTGTTACTCGAGTAAAACCGATCGGTAGCCAATTAGGACTAGATACGACAGTGAAATGTCATGAAAAATGATGATTTCCTTTCCGGCGTACATCGGGTCGGTGACTCGTGCTCTTCTTCCTTTACCACGTGGATCGGTGAAAACTCGAGGCACTAGGCATAGTGTGTCGTTGTCACGCATAAACAACAATATTTTGAGATACGAGCCGCGAACAACGTTTGTTAACGCCTCGGTGTCGCGTTGATGCTCGTTTCGCGGCGATACCGAAAGCGCGCGAACACGCGGAGGCGTCTGAATCGTTCGCGACGTCGTTTCAACTTCCATCGAACGAATATACCTTCACCCTATCCTCGAAGAAATCGCCCACTTTTCGGTGCATCGCGTCGCGTCGCGTCGCGTCGTATCGCATCCAGTGAAATGCTATCGACCATTTCACGGACAAAGTACTCGCGTGGGAATTCCATCGAGTGCAATCCGGAGAACCGTATCTCGTCACGGCTCGATTAATTTACGTTTCACGAACAAACAAAGTACTCTTTTAATTACCTGTCGACGGATTGATCGATCGGCTAAAGCTTCTCCGTCGCAATCAGATAACGTCTTGATGCTTCGACTTGCCCCGCTCATTTCAGGCTACAACTGCATAGTTTAGAAATGCGATGTGAATTTTTCGTCAAGTCAAACGTCACCGAAATATTCGAAAGCGTGTGCTCGACGGAGCAATTACGAGATAGCAAGAAAAATAAGGGAAAGGAACCGATTGTCGTATCCCAGTGGTGAAATACAAAGGTCGGAAATGATTTGCTGATGAACGAGGAAGAGACTCGTAATTGTAGCAGAGATTGCTGCGATTATCGAAGACTGGTCGATTATCGGTGTCGATATCGATAGGAATCGCGTTGTTTGTCGAACATATAGAGCAAAGTTTCGTCGCATTGTGTTGCGTCTTGGGTCACAGTCCGACTTTGCGCTGTTCGGAGATTTCTACCTCCCAACGACGCCCGTAATTCATCTCGCGAACGTAGTTCTCGCTCGTAAAATTGTCTCCGTTGCTGGACCGAGACTTCCGTTGCACTGGTTTGTATACCTTTATCGTTCGATCGGCGCTGCGCGGCGCGGCGCGGCGCGGCGCGGCGCGGCGGTTAAAAATACGCTCGATGGAAAATTCGTCCTGTTTTGTTTGCGCAGAGAAAAGGAGGAGATTGGCAAAGGAACAAGGTGGTCGGTTCGCGTAAATATCGTCGAGTCGAGATCCAGAGACGGTCGGTCGCAAATTGTGAAGAAAACTCACGCGGAAATCGCCAAGACTCGCGGGCAGAGGAGAGGAGCAGCTCCGTTTGGCGAGGCTGGGAGCTGCGTGTCGTAGATCGTGGGAGGACATTAGCGGTGGGACGCGTTTCAATCTGTCCTGGTTCGCGCGCGTCTTTGATCCGACGCGGGCGGCGCGCACTCGCAACCGTAACTCACTTGACGAGGCCGGTCGTAAACTCGGTAGAAAGTCGGCCTCAGACGCGTAGCCACCGACCATTCCGACGACTCGTCATCCGTTTCGTCAGTCGTTTAACACCGCCGTTCGCCGTGTCGAATAAAAATACGCGGATGACAGACCACACATCGCGCTAGCCTCTCTTGACCGACCAATTAGCTACCACGACCACGCGAGGCACTTGCCTCTAGGCAATTATTCGAGACTCAACCCCTCTACTGTCTACCCCCTCTACTGGCCAGATTTTTTTAAACCAACCTCGACTACTTCATTCGACAAATTTTATCTACTTCTGTAGGTACTCGTCATCGCGACGGTTGGTTCGTTCGTTCGTTCGTTCGTTCGTTCGTTCGTTCGTTCGTTCGATCTTCTTCTTTCAATATGTTTCGATCGAAACAATTATGGTTTACGGTTTATATCGTGTAACTGTCGTTAATCTTGAAATAATCGATGGTCTTGAACGAGAATAATAAAGAAGCTGTACAGGAGAATTGAAATCCCTCTCTTTCCCTCTCTCTCTCTCTCTCTCTCTCTGTTTCAGGATCAGAAACGAAGAATCGTTTTAACGAGCGAAAGCACTTTTGAAGGTTGTTAAGGATGAAATTGCATTTAACGAAATACCTACATGCGAATTCTTCAAAGCATCAAGGTTGAAAATCTCGTGCGAAAGTAGTCGGTAAAATAGCCAGGATGCATTTGTTATTAATTTATGCGCGATAATTCCGAGTTATCGGTTACGCGCACCTGCCTCTTCGCAGTGGTGGTGAAGTTCGTCGTTGCGCGGAAGAAGTCGTTCCGTTTCCATTCGATGTTTATTACACGCGTGACGGATGACAATCTTCGGGCAAGTCGATTTCCACGAGCGAATCACAGTCGTGGACAGTGTCGTGACTCGTTGCCGATGCACGTTTTTCTTTGCGAAAATCGCAAACTCGTGTACCCCTCGTAATCTCGTCGAGTCGTTTAGCGTCGCCGTAGCTGGTGGAAACCGTAATAAACTCGATAATGGCTGGTTAGGAAAAGGCGAACCAGTAGGTACGGCAGGTGCCGGCTATCAATTTCGCACCAGTGATGGCTCGCGCGAACAAATTAATCGCTTTCGTGTCCTTTAACAGGCAAATCCTAAAACGATAGATTCGTTCGGTATTCAAGCTGTACGTTTCTCTCTGCTTCGTTCTCTTGTCGACGATAAGGCGACGAGAATTGTACTTTCCAGTAGGTACGTGCATAGATGACCGTTTCGCAGAAAATCAGAAGCGAGTCGTTGGATAAACTGGCATAGGTACACTACCTATCGTTGAGAGGTGAAATAAAATAATAACGATCGTGGTGAGTAATAACGTTAAAGTAAAACTTCGGTACGTCGTAAGTGGATAATTAGCCTTTTCCAGCCGTTACCGCGGCACGTTATTATCCTCGTTCACCAGGACGCGACTACCTCGCTCTACTGAGAGAGGGAGGGAGAGAGAGAGAGAGAGAGAGAGAGAGAGAGAGAGAGAGAGAGAGAGGCGGGGAAGAAGGAAGAATTCATCCCAGGTTCGATCGCATTTTAGTCTCGGTATCGCGAGCGCGTAAAAGACGAAGGACGCGATATTCGAAATGAAATGCAAGAAAAGCTCTTTCGCCGAGCGGGGGCGAACGCCTTTAGACTCAGCGTGATCGCGTTTACGCAATCGAATGTTGGGGCTGACCGGTAATTAGCGAAAGAATCGACGCGACTGTGTCGTAGAGCATGGTTCTCGCAAGAGTGACTGGCGAATGGTGCGTCGCGCCGCGTCGCAGGACATTAGCGACGACGAATTACCACTTACAAAGCGGCAGTCTCGCGATGCTAGCCTTAGTCGTAAAACGTCCACGAACGGTCTCGTGGCCAACCGACTCTGTACTTTACGTTGCACTTATCGCTTGCAGCTGGAAACCTTTCAATATACCGAGATACCCATGAGATTATCCGCACGCAACTCGACGTTTCCTCTCGCCACGATACCTACGATGCCACAATTAATTACCGCCGTTACATCCATTTCTTCTGTTTCGAACATTCTATAATCTGACTGACTCTCCTCTCTACTCCTCCCCCTCTATCGAGTAAGAGAAACGATTGCTCGCGTTAATTGGGTTAATTTATCATTCCGCTCGATACTACCGGTCGTGCCCGGTGGAAAGAAGAACGTAAACGATCCTACCGCGGTAGACTGCGAAGATGAAATGTCTAAGATGATTTTTTATCGACGTAGCAGATGTTTCTTTTCCTTGAATTTAGGTTAGATATTGATGTAGATTGAAACTGAAATGAAAGGAATATTTTTTTCGTATGCGCTTCAGAGAGGGAACCCAGCGTCTCTGGCGTCGTCCGTGGGCCCCCCTCGATTCAGGAGTCCATCGTCGCGGAAGACGATCCGGAGACGGATGACACCGGAAGCACTAGCGGCAAAGCTGCTTCCCCAGTCAATCCTCTTCTTCAAGAACGATCCAACTGCGAAGAGTTGAGGCATGTCGTCTGTCATCTTGAGACGAAAGATTTGTGGGACAAATTCAACGAGCTGGGTACCGAGATGATCATCACGAAAACCGGAAGGTAAGATTCTTTTCCATCAACCGCGTCTATACGATTATCGGGCATCTACGTGAATGCTCGGAAGTGGCTCGATTCGGTCGATCACGAACATCTTTACACACCTTTACATCCTAGCTCTGCTCTACCACCTATCCTGTATGCGTATCGCGAATAGGACGGATTTTCTACCGTTTTGTAAATCCAATTGATCCGTAAAGTCCAAGTTTATTTGTGACCGCGTTTCGAGAGAAAGTTGTAGGAAGAATCAGCAGTTGATCTATTCCTACGAAGCCGGAGAAAACTGACAATTCGCGAATGGCAAAATTTTGCATGGATATGCGTTCGTTGGCGATAGTGATAGCGATGTTGAGATAATTCGCAGAATAATGTAATCGACTCGCAAGAGAAAATCGTAGAGTCGTAAAGTAGCTATTCGAACAAGTACCGTACGTCACCGTTAAAGCTGAAATTATACGGGGCGAGAACGTAGGAAGATTTCCTAAAAGGGGATGGAAGCGCGTAAGAGAAGTGGCGCGAAGGGGCGAGAGGGGGCGACAAGGGATGAGAAGAGAGGGAAGATGAAGGCAACGGCGACGCGGCGAGCGCGCACCTAATTGCCCGCCACGACTGCAACATCTACGCTCCTCCCCGACGTTCGGAGGCTCTCGAAGGGGATCCACCACCCTTGCAGCACTCTTAGTCGCGCGTTAGTAATTAGATCTGCGTCGCGCCGCTGCTCGTCGCTTCAAACGTCGACTTACCGGTCCTCTTTCTTTCGACCCTCCGCGCGACCCTCCGCGCGACCCTTCGCCGCCACCCTCACCGCCGCTCGGAACCACCCTCCTTTCTCTCCTCGTTGCTCTTTGCCTTCTTCGATGTTATTTGCACAAGACTTAAAGGGGCAGAACTCGAGAGCCGTCCTCCCCTCCAGCCCACAACCCTCTTCCCTTACCTCCTATTCCGTTCTTTCCTCCTTGCCAGGAAATCTCCCCTCCCACCGGCTACTCCACCCTCGTCCTCGATATCGGCTGGAGATCGGGCTCTCGCGCAACTTTGCGATGTGGGCGTGAACGAATGCGAGGGGGGATTCGCGAAGGTCTGAAAAAGCTTGATTCGATGCCGAATCGACGAAAATTCCATGAAGCGCTCGCGAGGAAAGAAACGATTTTTAGGAGAGGAGCGAGGAGGGGAATCGAAAGCGCCTCTCGTCCCCCGTCCAGGCCTTCTTCAATTCATTAACAAAGGACGGGTTGATAAATAAAAGCATTACTCACACTCGTGGCGCTGGCGGGATGAATGCATACCGAGTCGACAAGGACCGAGGAGAAGACGTAGATAAGATCGGCGGGTGTCCCCGCGTTTTAGTGGTCGAGCAGCGGGGGGCCCGACACGGTATTAATGTTTGGCCTCCGAGGCAAAACATTCGCGCCAGGACCGAACCTCTGCCCCCTCGGAGCCCCGTTAACCCTAAAATTGCCACGGACCTTTTCCAACCACCGATCCTATCCCTCAGATATCTCTCTCCTCCGCATCACGCCGCGTCGCGCGACAATTTCTCGAGCGTTCGTTCTCTTCTTGCGAGCTCCTTTCTTTCGCAGGAGAATGTTTCCGACGTGCAGGGTGTCGTTCAACGGGTTGAAGGCGGACAGTCGATACGCGGTCCTGATGGATATCGTTCCGGTGGATAACAAGAGATATCGGTACGCTTATCACAGGAGCTCCTGGTTGGTAGCTGGGAAGGCCGATCCTCCGGCACCCGCGCGACTCTACGTGCATCCGGATTCGCCTTTTACGGGAGAGCAGCTTCGAAAACAGGTTGTCTCCTTCGAGAAAGTCAAGCTCACCAACAACGACATGGACAGGCACGGGCACGTGAGTATTTTTCCATTCGATATTTTAGTAGTCTAACGATAAGCTCGAGCGAGACTGTGTCGCCTAGATAGCAGTAGCAACGATGCCGCTACCTTTTTCATACCGTTCCAGCGGCTCTCCAATCTTCTAGTTTCCGCTCCTCCGCTTCAGTCGATAAATAATCTACTTTCAATCGACGGTCATACCCAGCTGCTTATTACGATAGGAGTTAATACGTTTCCTCGATTCCGCATCCACTCTGTTCTCTATTGGTCCGTGATGTTTGCGAGACCATCCTGCCCGGGTATTCGTTCCTCTCCGGCAGCGGCAGGATCCTTAATTCATCGGATGAGTGACGTAAATAGGAACTCCGATCGGACCAGCCATTCTTCACGGTGCTCATTTTGTATTCAGGATGTTACACGCTGCCAGACGAAGGCAAAGTGATTCTTTTGACTGGTAAGCGGGAATGCCTCAGAGCAGCCAAGTGCTCCTAATTCGTACGCTTTTTCTTCTCGAGAGATCCGGCTGTATCGCCGATCTATCGTTCTCTCGTTCTCTCGATCTATTCTTGCCGAGGCACGACGAAAGCGAGCTCCACGGACGGAATCTTTTTCTTCGTGTCCCTTCAACCCCCCGACGATGTTCAGAGAATGACGTTGATTTTTCCAAACGTCATTCCATCGGGATCGATCCGACTTGTCCCGTTTCAAAGTCCTCCGAAGACAGTCTGGTGTGTGGCGTTTACATTTTCCGCGGTCCGCTGAAAGCACAGGGCCGCGCAGCATTGCCTTTGTTTGAAACGTTCAACTCGTTAATACGGTGCCTCGTTCGGTTTATTTGCGAACGGTATCCCTGAAAAAGATGAGCCACCGAGCGACGACCGGTAAATCCTCTTATAAATCGTAACGATTTGCAGCTGGTGCTGAACTCGATGCACAAATACCAGCCGAGGATCCACCTGGTGAAGAGACCGGATTCGGGCACGGCCAAGCCGATAACGGACCTCGAAAAGGAACCTCACAAGACCTTCATATTCCCGGAGGCCATATTCACCGCTGTCACCGCCTATCAGAATCAACTCGTAAGTGTTTCGCTTTGTTTCTCGCTACCGCTTTCCCCCTCTTTCCCCCTCTTTCCCCCTCTTTCCCCTCCCTTGGTTCCTTCTTGAACGATTCCTCACCGTCGCCCGTGTTCCGAGTGATGTCTTCTTTTCTATCGACTACACGAAACGTAGATATAAATTGCCTATCCGTTTGCTATGCATTCGCGTGCCTGAATTTACGACTGCACGTACCTAGTCAATTTCTCAACTTTCATCCCTTCGTCTTCTAGATCTGATTTACTCGAGTCGTAGCGTCGCGTCGTCCCTCTTTCGTCCCCGTCTGTACGCGCATTCACGCCAGATGCCCCGTTCGTTGTGTATCGGTTGCGCGACAAAAAGGTTTGAACGGAGCTGTCGCTAACGAGATTCCGTTTCCTCTCGGAGATTGTTGGTCGAGTCGCGAGGACGTCGAGCATTACCGTATTTTACGATAGTCGTTTAGGGGCGAGTGCCTCGTGTGTGGTCTGGCTCGCGGCTCGTTTGCATTCCTCGAGCGTCGCGGTGCCTCGCTCCGCGCCGCGACGATCGGATTTGTGCCTTTCGCGGACGACAATGGACCTTCGTAGCGGTCGTTGATCGCTGCTGCGACGTGCCAAACGGTCGCAAGAAAAATAGGAGAATCAGCCGGTGCTTGAAAGCTGAGCGTCGCGCGGTTCCGTCTTAATAGAGAGGGAGAGAAGTCGTTTCGATGTAAAGAAAACCGAGGCAATCGAGCGGTTTGAAAGTGCTAACGGGTGGTCCGCTGACGACCCACCCTCGTCGTCTGCGACACCGCGAGAAAACGACGCGGCTGTTGATGACGATGATGAGGTGCGAAGAGATGCCTCGGCAATTACCTCCAGCCAGTTCCTTCCCTCTCCTCCCTTTCCTTCCTCATCCGCCGCGCGTCCCGCGCCGTCCCGCGCCGTCCCGCGCCGCAGCTTTGTCCTCTCCCTTCTTCCTCGCCTTTTCTTCGACCTTCTTCCCCCTCGTCGTTATCGCGCATCGTCTTCGCGTTACGCCTCGCCCGTTCTTCTTCCCTCGTCTTTCTGTTCTCTGGCTTCTGGTGAAAGCGACGAGAAGCGAGAGACTCGTGAGGTACGAGCGAACTGGAACTGAGTGCAGACGAGGAAGTCGGTAAATGTTAAAAACCGTGCGCTTTCGTGTCTCTTCCACTAGCGATTCGGAGAGTAAGCGATTCGAAGTAGGCCGTACGATATTATAGTAGGAGTCGCGATCTCGTTGAGTCAGTTGAGCGGCCGTCTCGAAATTCATTCGTCGCGGTACACTCGTCTTTCCTCTCCCGTCGCTCGTCGCTCATCGTCTTAGGACGATGTTGCCCTTCGGCTGGTCCTCTTTGTTGTGTCGTCTAAGTCGTTTACGTCGTCGTCGAAGGGTGCGCTCGTTTAGCAGAGAGCAACGTCTTTTTTCCCCGACTGCCACTTCCCGTGCGCGAGCTGCCACGTATCGTATTAGACTGTTTTTGCCTTCTTCTTGTCCTTCCCTGCCGACTCTCGTAACGACCTCTAAGGCTGACTCGATTCGTCTTTCTCGCTCGTATGCGTCATAATTCATAACCTAACTGCCCCGTCCTTCTTCCCTCTGGCCACGCTTGCCGCTGCTATTTCTCCATCCGTTCTGCCGGCTCCTTATCGCCATCCGATGTCGCCTCCTTTGCCTCCCCTCCACTCTTTCTTCCTCTCTTCCTCCGCTTCTCTCCTAATCGTTTTACTCGTCGACGCGACATCGCCGCGCCGCTGCGCCGCTGCGCCGCTGCGCCGCTGCGTGCGTCAGTTACTCCAATCGTTTCGATATCCAATTTTACTCTTCTCGAAACATCAGTCACCTTTAAGTAACGATCGATGGTCCCGACGAAAGGATCGATACGGTCAGAAGGGAAATTTGCCAAGCGATATCGAATTCGATCGCGAGACATTGTTTTAAGATACATAGGTAGATACTGTTTACGTTCGTCGGAGCAGAAGGAAAGCTGGAAGTGCGCCAACACCTCGGAACGAGATATATATGTATACGTAAATTTCTCTCGGCAGCGTCGAATGACACGCGATAAACGTCACAGACACGCCTCTTTCGGGAGATCGTTAAGACGTTTCAAGCTTTCCGTGACTTTTACTCATCCAACGGAGATTGCATCTCCGTAGTTTCATAGACGAATGTGTCTTGTCTGCAACAAAATCGACGCAGCCGAATAGGCCTCCGGCGATAAATCGTGCTTCGGTATTTGTATACGTACGCGGTGACTCTGCACTTGAACTCATTATGCAGTTGTTTGCCGCTGAAGCGGGGGGATACCGGTTCACTGGACCGTTTCACATTTCGTGAATTCTGGAGGGAACGAACGCGAATGATTGGGACGGAAGATTGACGCGGCGAGAAAAGGAGGATCGAACGAAAGCAAAAGGCAGAGGGTGGGGAAGAGAAGGAGAGAGAGAAGGAGTCGATGGTTTTAGTGGCTGCAGGCGTCGGCGTCGGCGTGCAGGAACGAAAGAAAACATAAATAATCGCGTTCAAATGAGACACAGTGGCTCGGAAGCGGGAAAAGAGGGCCCCTCTGGAAGCCACACACGGCGGCTCTTGCTTCGTCGCGTCGTCGTAGTTGCGATGTGCACGTTTCGAACTATATATGCTCGAAATATAGAGAAATTTTCCCTCTCGAGCTACGTCTCTCCAGACGCTCCCTCGTGCCGTCGTTCGCGTTAACGCGTCGATCGGGAGACTCGAGAAAAGTTAATCGCGTTTATGGTAGGCGATGTCAGCAAAGAAAGTATGTAAAAGAGGCAGAGCAGAGATGGGAGAAGGGGATAGCGAAGGGATAGAAGGCGAAGAGAGGCAGAGCGTGACAGCGCGGCACTAAATACCGCCTCGCGCGAGGGGATCCCTTCTTCGATGAGCGCGCGCGTCTCTATTAAATCTATTATTAGTAAGGAGCCGGGTGCGAAAGCATCCCTTTCAATTACCCGCAGCTTCATTTTGCTCTCGCGGAGCTTCTGCGGAGCTTCTGCGGAGCTTCTGCGGAGCTTTTTTGCCAATTCCGTTACTCGCGAGATGCGTTACTCGAGCCGAAAATTCGAAAGCTGCGGCTCGAGAACGAATTGGTCAAGTTCCCTCGGGTTCGAAGAGAGGCCTGGAGAATAGGTCCTCTCTCAATTTTCATCGACGCTGCGCAGCTGGACGATAATTGGGTACCTGTCCTTCGATCAGCAAACGCTATCTGTCGCGCTTTTGTTCGTTTCCGCAGAAAATTGCTTGGGCTCGCTGCCGCTCGAAATCGCAGAAATTTTACGCTTCCAGGTATCGCGTGACGCCTTCTTCCGTTTTCAAAGGACGGTCGGTAAACGCAAAAGGGTAACGACCTCGGTTGAATCGGCGTCGGGAAGAAAAATCTTGGGTATTTTTTCGCGGTCTTTCCGTTACCGCGCTAGCCCGATATAGAGTAAAATATCTGGCGGGACACGCAGCGCTGGCTGGAACGATTTATTTCTCCCGGCAATAGTTTGGCATCGGCCGAGAGAGAGGAGAAGAACGGTGGGAAATTTATCACGACCTAGCACTCGCCGCGAGTGCCGCGAGTACCGCGCGTCCACCGTGGGACGTTGTAAATCGGTCTGGGAAGTGGTCCAAGCGTTTGGTTGGCCTGTGTCAACGAAATCGTATAACTTCGACGGGGCCCATTCCTGCGAGCAGCGTCGCTCCTTTTTACCGCGCGATTCAGATACCATACCAAACAGCTCGTCCACGCGATAACTTATGTTCGACGAATGTTCGTTCGTGGCGCGGCGAGAAAAGGTATGTCAGTGAGAGTAGAGTCGTGTCAGCGATGATAGGCGCACTGGGGCGAGAGTAAAATGAAGCGCACGATATCAAAGAGGAAGTTTCGCGCAAAGTAACAGGCCTCGGGTCCGTTTCAAAGACGCGGTCGTGATATTAGCGTGGTAGGTAGCGAGAAACGATCGTAAAACGAGGAGGTGAACTGGCACGAAAAGGGCGCGGGAGGGGGAGACGGCGCAGCGCGGAGGTCGAAGGGAAGAGCAGAGCAGAGCAGAGCAGAGCAGAGCAGAGCAGAGCAGAGCAGAAGTAGCTAGACGACGAAGAGGACGGTGGCGGCGGCGGCGGCGGCGGCGGCGGCGGAGGTGGGCCAGATGTTTGGCTAATGATGTCAGCGGAATCGTAACTAAAACCGAGGCAGCTCTGGGCTTAGCGCGGCTTAGCCTCGGCTTTGAAGGAAAGAGTCTTATTACCAGGCTGCACGTGCTGCTCGTGAGCGCGAAACCGTAGGGTAATTGGACCACCCACTTGACACCGACTCTGTCGTCCCTCTTTTTCCTCTCTTCTAACCTCTCCATCCCAGCTTTCCCGCCTAGGTCGACCTTCCCTTCCACACTACCGGATCCTTTTACCAAATAAGCAAATTCGCCGTTCTAGCTGTCGAACAGTCTTTCGAAATTCATCCGAACGAGAGCGGCGAATGTCTGTACGATTTTAGGGTTGTCCCCCCTACTGCGTCTTCAACCCCTGTCACGCGTATCTCCGCCGCGGCGCGAAACGAGTGAGTCGGCCGAGAAGGGCCAAAGGTCACCGAAGGTTTGCGGAAGTTACGGGAAGGGTTCTGTCATATCCGGCCAATTTAACGCGTACAGTTTGACTGAGGCCACCTGTGCATCCGTTGCGACGCTGCGACGTGGGTGGCCAGTCGTCCGGATGGGTAACGCGAAACGCCCATCTTGGGGCGCGCAGACGTCTTACGATTAGGGTGGATTTCCGCGAGGGTGTCTCAGGACCTTGTCGACTTATCGACAACTATCGACTATCTGGACTCCGGACTATCGCGATGCGACCTTCGTTTCTGAACCTTCCAGTCGTGTCGCGCGTTTTAAAATGCAGGAACTTCCAATCGCGTTTGCGCGTCGCTGAACAATTCTCGAACGTTGAAAACGAGATCGTCCTCCGCCTCCTCCCCTTCCCCTTCCCCTTCCCCTTCCCCTTCTCTCCCTCTCACGATCGGTAGATACATGATTTTCCCGCCTTCTTCTAATTTTACGAGCCGTTGACTTCCGATCGATGGAACGAACCGTTTCGAAACAGCCGGTCGTTTTCCGCCACGCGTCGTTCCGCCATCTGGTGACGTAATTTCCGAGGGTCAGGGGGGGAGAGGGAAAGAGATAGACAAGTGACTAACGAGCGTGGCTCCACGTAAGATCGTGAAATCTGCAACGGTGGTGAAGTCGTGTGCGTCCCGCGAATCGTCTCTGTGTTCTTTCTGTTTCAGATCACGAAGCTTAAGATCGACAGCAATCCGTTTGCCAAAGGCTTCCGAGACTCGTCGCGTCTCACCGATTTCGAGAGGTAAACACACCTTTGAAATCTTTGGAGAGCGAAGGCATGATCGATGATAGATGTCGGTTGAAGGAGGAATCGATCGATTATCAGCTAGGCGCGTTTTTCGGCGAGGAGAAAAATGCATAATGGAGCAGCTTCCCTTTCAGGGAGACGATGGAATCGATGCTGGCGGAACAGCAGTCGCTGAGGTTTCCTCATCGGCTTCCGTTCGAGATGGATCAGCTGCAGGCAGCCGGCGCGGTGAGCAACCTCAGCCTGGAGGAGAAGGCGCTTTGGGCGGCGAGGTCTCAGATGTTGCTGCGGGCAGCGGCGGCGGTCGCGGTCAGCCCTTACGCGCAACTGGTCGGCCCGGCTCTGGTATATCCTGGTGCTTCGCCCGCTGGTGCGAGCCATCAGCAGCAGCAGCAGCATCAACAGCAGCAGCAGCAGCAGCAGCAGCAGCAACAGCAGCTCGGACACCTCTGGTGGGCTTCCTCGATAGGGCCGACTCTTTTCGCTGCTGCTCATCACCAACAGCAGCAGCAACAGCAACAGCAGCAGCAGCAGCAGCAACAGCAGCAGCAGCAGCAGCAGCAGTTGGCAGGTTCTAGCGCGCAGAATCCAACGACGACGAGTCCAGCCGCGCCACGGCCCCTCTATCCATCGGCACTGGCTCTGGCGCACCATCGATTCTCGCCTTATCACACCGCGGCCGTTCCCAAGTCCTCCACCCCAGTCGGAGCTTCGCTCTCACCCGTCAGGAGAGCGACTCCTTCTCCCACTGACAGCCTCGGCAGAGACGTTCACGATCTCTCGCCTTCGTAGTCTCGCCGTCGCGTCGTCGAGGCTCGATCGCGCGACATTCCCCGCTGCGGAAACCTCGGGACCATTTACCGTCGCTGCGCGACCTTTCCGTCAGCGATGGGAAAGCCCGATCGTGGTTGCCCGCGACCAAACCTCGGAGAAACCACGAAACGCGATCCCTTCTCGATTTCGAAAACAACGACCTGGAAGGTATCGAAGTACCGATACACGGTCGAATCTTGACTCTCATACTTTGTACCATATGTTTCCAAGCAGTTGTATCTTGAATCGCGAGAAACGCGTAGCAGATTCGAGCGCGTCGAAAAAAAAGACGCGCACTGTACATACGTACGCGTATCTAAATGTCGCACGTATATACATTTTTAGCTATACATACGATACAATTGTATGGCAGCGTCTAATGTATATAGCTATACATATATAAATATACATAGGCATGAAATTGCAAATCCTAGAAAACATCGGCTCCGTTCTTGTAACATAAGTTGTATATTTCGTATCATGACTTATCGTTGTCGTTATTTATGTTTCGGTACCGTACTATACGTGGTAAGGCGCAGCGTGACACGCACAGGCAGGCGATGAGAAGAAAAACCGACCAAGACGTTTAGGTGTCCGAAACGTAAGAGGGTCTCTCGAAAACGGAGAAGGCACGCGTACACGCCTTGCGCCTTTTCCACGACAACTTAATCGACGATTATTAATGCGACGGCGATTGCATTAGCGTAGAGCGTTATACCATTGATGCTTATGTTGTGGGAATACATAGCTATCGCTGTGCAAGCTGCTCCCTTGTAAATAGACCCAATAAACTCTTATACCGATCCTGCCTATTTCTTCGTACAGTCCCAACGTGTCCTCTCTTCTCTTGTCCATTTCTTGGACGTGGTGGTTAGCTGCTGTCCGATGAGAAGAATTTTCTTACGGTTTCATTCGAAGCAGAATTTGTCGCGTTAAGCCCCGACGGTGCTCTCAGCCTTGTACTCGGTTAACCGAGTTAGTTCGAGGGTGTATTCTCGAGCAGCCAGGCGATTAGATAACGAAGGATGTTCGCAGCGTCGCAAATCTCCGGTGGAGAGGGTCGAGGCGAAAGGTAGGTAAGGCAGAGGAGCAAGCCGAAAGTTTATCGCCTCCTCGGAAGCAGTGGACTTGGAATATTCACGGATCGGCACCGGTGGCGTTTTAATGCGAAACGAAGACATTATAAAGCCATTAGCCGGTGGCCGAACCGGGTCCGACTAGCTCGTGGCCGGTTGCGTGCGAATACGCGCATCGACCTTCTTTATTTGAATACATAAAACGTTACGACTTACGAGCCGATTCGCTCACCCTTTATTTTATCAAGCTACGCTAGGCTAGTCTTCTTCACCAAATTCTCTTCGCTATCGTTTCCTTCCTCTAATTGACCTAGACTGGCGTCGCTGCGTCTCCGCGAAGACTCAATCGCTGACGATCCCTGTCGGAGTACAGGACACGAAACGATAGGGACCGCGACGAAATGAGAAGATGATAAAAGACGCGACTGTTCTGTTCTTCTGTTGGAAGCTGTCGCTGAAACGCCCATTTCCTGCCCGATCCACGTCCACTCCATTTCGCGTTTCAAACTCGAAAGAAGAGGAAAAAAGTAAGGACAGAGGAGGAGGAGGGGGAGGAGGAGGAAACGAGTCGGCGTGTTGGGGCGCGGAAACGAGCGGGAGAAGGATACCTGGCTCGCCTAATTTGCTCGGTAATGTCCCGCCGGGAATTAACGAGCAGGACGAGCGCGAGGAGAGGGGCAGCCGGTAGCACCTAGCCGACATTAATTATGTTCGCTGCCACAGGTGCCAACAACTCGATTATCAGATCTCGATCCGATCCCGATCGCTCGTTTAGATTGCGCTGCCTGCCGCGAAATACAGTTTCTCTCTTCCTCCTCCTACACCACCACCACCACCACCACCACCACCTTCTGCTTCTCCTCCCGCGCCAATCAATCTACCCGTCAGCTTTCTCCTTTCTTCCCTTACGATCTTCCCATCCGGTTACGGGAACTGGTAGGAGCACTGGTTGACAAATTTTCGCGAATAACTAGATAACGTCGGAGCAGTTTAAGGCACAATGAAGAAGAAAACGCGTAAACGATTCGAATTTGTAACGGGAGCAGGCGTAACGCAATTATCAGCACGAAACGGGTTGAAACAGAGTCGTAGGCACGGAACGATAAGGCCGTGCAGACAAATGAACGAAAGGACAAATCGAGATGGTATCGCGGCGTGGCGTCGAGCAGCCGACTCGCGTGGAAAATGCGAGAGCGGTTCATTCGAGGTAATCCGTTGAACGAAGAGGGCGAGAGCGATCGTTGGGTTCCGCTTCCGCGTGGAGATGCGCGTCAGTGGTGGCGGCGGTGGTTTCGGTAGGGGTAAAAAAGGGCTTGCCGCGAAATAAAATGGCGGTGGCAGAGGATGGCACTGGTATCGATTGGCTCTCGAAACGCGGCAGCACATAGGTGCGAACCACAGGCACAGGGAATCGTTTCGCGTGGGTGGCTCTGATCGCACCCGTGCCTCCGCTCGCTCCGCGCGTTCGCTTAAGCGCCTATTAATTGATTGAATTAATTTGCCAACGCGTTACCAACGACCGTGCCGCGCCGCGGCGCCGACTGTCGGCAAGCGCTCTGCTCTCGCCCCTAGCGAACCTCTCGAATCATTAGCATGTGCTTACACTTTGCGTCTCTCCCATAACAGATCCATTCCCCCGACCACTCTGCTGAGTTCTTCAACGAGAATGGAGCGACTCGTTCGTGGACTAGATTTGTCTCGAGTGTGTCGAAGAGATTAGCGAACGGGCTCTGCTGCTCTGTTCGAGCAGCGACGAAACGGGAGGCGCGCGAGAAAGGAAGCAACGCTGGCTCAGCTCTTTCAGTTGGCGGTTATTTTGCGATTTGCGAAAAAAACGTGAGAGAGAACAGAGGGGTGTGCAAAGTGTTGTAACCGAATCGATAGGAGCGCTCGTAAATAGACGCGAGGTCAATGGATGTTGTTCGCGGGTAGACTTGTCTAAATATTTGAAATCGAGTCTGGGTTGGATGACAGGGAGGAAAACGCGCGACTAGTCCGTGACGAAACGCTCGACTGCAGGTGGCCTACAGATGCCAGGGGATTACGGGGTTTATCCCCCAGCGGGATATTGATCCCATTGTGCCCTGGCTATGAACCGGAGTCGAGTCGAGTAGAGCCCCACCTCCCACCCATTCGCTTTCCCGCAGGATTCTCGACGAACTCGGGGATGCGGCAAGATACCCTCTGTGGACTGTGACCGTTCGAAAACTCACCTATCCGATCCAACGTTCGCGCGATTCGCGCGATTCGCGCGATAACGACGCGCGCGACGCAAAGAATCTGAGCGCATAGGTAGCGTCCAATTTCGCAAGCTGAAAAACGACAGCGAAGATCGATCCGAAGCGAAACGTGATTCACGTCCTAACACGGTCGAGGAGAAGAAGCTGCGGTCGAGAAGGGTGCGCTCTCCTTTCCTGCTTCCTATCTAATTCGAACAAGTGGCAACGTAACAGGCAAATGAAGTTCGATGTAACTTTATTAGCGGGCACGGGCGTTGGAGGGGGCCCTCGCCGGGTGGCATTTCTTTTGGGAAATAAGCTGTCACGTATCGTTGGTAAACGCGAGGGGAGCGCGCACGAGAGACCGTATACGGGGGGAATAACAGATTAGACCTCGGTTATTCCTCAAATCGAAATATTATTCCCCGCGTATCTCGTACCCTTCGTTCGAGCTGTTGCTCGCTACTCCACCTAATTTATTTGCCCGACGCGTTTCGATAAGGAGCGGCCCGCGCGCGATCGAGGACGCGTTGCACTGTAATTATCCGGCCATAAATCGTCGAAAAAATTTAATTCAATTAAAAGAGGTTGGATCTCGCTCGGATTGACAGAGACGCGTCGATGCAGGATCGATTACACAAATTACGTTCTCGCAGAGCGATGGACGTTACGTGAACATCGGCGATCGGAATCTCGCGGAAACGGCGAGAGGAGAGGCGAAACGATCGAAGGCAGGCAGGCAGGCAGGCAGGGAAAGAGAACGGGCGAAGGATTTCGTGGGATGGAATATCCGTTCGTTACAGTTGGAAAGGCGCAAACTATATCAGGAAGCGCGGCAATTGTCTTGTCGCAGGGAGAAAAGTCGCTCGCCCAAGGTGTGCAGCACTCGGCACGCAACTCACAGGAACCCGACAATTCGCAGGCCCACCGTTCTCGCTCCGATTCCCCTCAAACCCTCTCACTCCCATCCCTTTTATCTCGACGATCGCGACGATCGCGACGCAGGCGACGTGTCGCGAAGCGCCGCGAAGCGCCGCCTCCAAACATCGAAGCAAAGCGACTGGAACGCATACCTAGGTGAATTTTCTAAGCGCACGAGAAACATGAAAGAACGAGAAGGAGTAAACTGGCCGACCGATTTTCACCGCGCGATCTTTCGTTTGCCCTTGTCTCGTAGACGTTGCGCGCTGAGCGTAATTAAGCGTTGTAACTGGAACGGGTTGCTCGAAGCCAACGAGGACGCGAGTTCAGAGCTCGCAGAGCCTACGTAAATTACAGGTAAAGGTAAAAGGTAGAAGACGCTCGGGTTTGCTTCGCCTCGGCTCGCTGCCGGCAATTAACTTGGAAGGACGCGTCAGTTCCTTCCGCCAAACGTTTCCTTCGACTCGCTCCGCGTTCCACCGCACTGTCAACCTTCTTCCCATTCGATTTACTTTCCCTCCCCATTTCCCTTTTTCGCGTCCCCTGTTACGCGTTAACGGGCCACGTTAAAAGTGCAGGCTTTACCGATTTACCAGCGACGACCGGAAAGCAAAATGGTAATCGACGTTAAAATGCTCGAACGGTGTTGTCTGTAAGAGGTTGAATCGTTAGACCGTGGAAGATTAAAAAGTTCGATCGGGGAAGAGTAAATTGGTGTGGGAAAATGTAGGCTGGAGAGGCGAGAGGCGTTTGCGATCGTGGACGAGGAGCGGGAGATCGACGTTGAAGTTAAACGTAGAGGTTGCTCGAGGTTGCAGCGCGACGTTGCGGCGCTGCGGCGTTGCGGCGTTGCGGGGTGTCAGCCCCGTCTGGTTTCCCTGCCGCTCGGCGAACAACGTCGCGGGGAGTTGTGGCCGCGGACGTCGATCGGCTCTGCATCGGCGATCGGGCCTACGTAACCGTGTCCGCTCGTTCCGCTCGTTCCGCTATCGAAGAGAATCAACGCGCATCACGCAACGCTAATTTGTCTTCGATTGCCCTGTCCAGGGTTCGTGCCGTGGGAGACCTCTCTTTCATCCCCTCTCTCGCTCCAATCTTCTCGTTTCTAGCAAACGTCTTCGAGTCTGGCCTTCGTGACGGCACTTGCTCGCCGTTCCACGGATTTCTTTCCAAAACAGCTTCGAAGGGTCATCGTTGGCCCGATTCGTCCAGATACCGTCTCATAAATAACGTTCGTTTCCATGTTAATCTGCTACTCGGATCGAGTTTAATAAGTGCGCGGAGGCTATGCCGCGCCGAGCTGGTTCGCCGCGCGAGCCAGAGATAAATGAGGAAGAAAGCGAAAAAGTGTAATCGGAATGAAACAGAGAGAGTGTACTAGAAGTAGACGAAGAAGAAGAACTGGAGCAGGAGGAGGAAAATGCTGGAGAAAGGAAAGTCGTGAAGAAGAAGAAGAAGAAGAAGAAGGTACAGAAGAGCGAAGAAGGGTCTCTCGGTATTGTTCGTGGCCGCTCGCTCGTGACTCGTGACTCTTGCGACCCGGATGACCCCTAGCCTCAATTACCTCAGACACATCCGCCCGCTTGCCCTGCTGCGCTTCCCTCTTGTCTTCTTCACCGTGCGTCTGTACCTCGTTTCTTTCTACCACTAGTTGTCTATCTGTTCGTTTCTTGTCTCCTATAGGTACATCGAGATCCAATGCGCGCTCCACATCAGGCGAAGCCACGATAGTTCTTAGGATAAGAGGCCTCGCTCGACTAACTAGCGTACCTACCTCCCAAACTTACGCTACCTTCGGTTTCTCTGTTTTCCGCGTCGAGATCACTCCAAGAGACCATTCCATTCGCGTATCTTTACCAAGATCCGTGATCGGTATCGCGAAAAGACGATCCATTTCGTGGCGGGTGAAGCGTTAATCGGGGCAAGTCGACGAAGTTGTTCGAGACGCGTTCGAAAACCCTCATCCGAGTGCGAGTACGTCTGATCTGTTCGTTTAACCGTGTAATTCCCTCAGGCACACCACAGACACGAACCTGATCCTCTCCGATCGACGCTGCGATCCTTCTCGCCGACAGGCGAATTCCAAAATTTCCGAGACACGTCCTCTGTTGTTTTCGAATGTTCTGGCAAAGGTTCTCCTCGTAAAGGAGAAAAATAGAGGCTGAACAGAGATAGATGACTAAAGTTTGCGAATAAGTTGAGAAATTGTTGCCCTGAACTCTGATCGGGGAAAGAATTGCTTTCCATTTTTGCTCGAGTCCCAGTTCCTAAACTACGAGTGGGTTCATAAATTGTAGAGAGAAGAGAGGAACAATGCGATAATTAGTCGAGCGGTATCGGTCTACCTAATGCTATCGCGATTTCATCTACAAGTGTTCGGAATCTAAATAGTTTGTAGCCGTGTCGTCGTAAAAACCACACACCCTTCGTGACGAGTGTAGCCACGCGTGTCCACCGGTAACTTTACCGCCTTGGATAAAGATCTTAAAGCGGTAGGTAAACGAACGGCGAACGGGCGAACGGGCGAACGGGCCGAGTTCCCTGACAAACCTCTCGATAGCTGCGGCTCGGAGAGGAGCACTCCCTTCCAGGAGAGATCTCCGATTCGAACGCTAATTGCTCGCCTAGACGACACCGATTAGCCTCGTCGTCCGTTATCGCGGCCAACGGCGTTACGATCGATGCGATTGCGCGACGGGAACTGAAGAGAGAGGGCAAGAGAAAGGATTAGCGACGGAAACTAATCCTCGAAAGATCCCGAGCAATCTCTCGTGCCGCGTCCGCGGCGAGATCCGCCCACGGCGCAACCAAGGATCAA
This sequence comes from Calliopsis andreniformis, assembly GCF_051401765.1. Taxonomy (NCBI): domain Eukaryota; kingdom Metazoa; phylum Arthropoda; class Insecta; order Hymenoptera; family Andrenidae; genus Calliopsis; species Calliopsis andreniformis. The sequence continues at coordinate 361,433 of NC_135066.1, forward strand.
TGCGTCCAGTCGGAGAAACTCGAGGTTAGAGAATCTCGGGATCAAAGGGCAGAGGCAGGCAGCCCATACCCGAGATCACCGAGATATCGATACCCGTACGACGCGCGCTATTACCTACGTTTTCCGCTTCGACAGCTGCTCGCTTTCAATTAAGACTACCTCCGACAATTCCACCAAATTATGCTGCTTATCGCTAGCATTTTATCTCTCTCATCGAACCTGCTAGCGTTTCGCTGAAACAGCGACGCCGCGGCGCGACGAGTCGATAGGAAACTCCTCGTTGCGACAAAACCCGATGTCGGAATGTGCGTTATGAAGACATCAAGAAAGGTGCACTAAATTACTCGAGAGGAAACGACGATTAAATTAGGAGCTCGGGAGGCGCTAACGACACCGATTGTGCCGAACTGTCCGCTCGGCTACTCCTACGGAGGAACTCGAGACTTCCACTGGAAACCCTAATCGCGTTTGTCCCTGCAATTTTCGAGCGCGAATCACCCTAAGCGAAGTATAATTGAGGTCGTTAAAGACAGGCAACCCCCACGGTATGGAAATGTGTGCAAAAGCAACTTCTCCGTGGGAATATTTACTTCGGAAATTTCGCGTCAATGGGTTCATCGTGGAGCGTGCGACGACACAGCGCCAATTGGAGGGTTCGATATGGAGAAAAGATCGGAAGAGAATGGAAGGAGCGGGAATAGCCCCGAATTCGGTTACGTCCCACAGGTGCTCCTGCCTCTCGTACCCTATTGCGAAGTTACGTTCTACAGAGTAGGTTGAAGGGGAAAACCGGGGAAAACAGCGTTAGTGCGGATAGTTAACCCTTGTTGGGTCAAACGGTTGTACCTAATAATGCAATTGGTGGACGGTATCAAATATGACGCGTGGAAGATTGATGTTGATTGCGGTAGGCATCAGCTCCTCACCGTCCTCGTTGCCGTCTCCCGCGGGAATTGCGAACTTTCTGCCGCGTTCGGTCTAGATGTACAGTCCTTGTGTCTCTTGTCCATCTCGCGCCCGACCTCTAGTTCCTAGTTCGTAGCTTCCTTCTCAACCTTTTGCCCCTCTGATTTCAACCTCTCGAACGGACTCGTCTACGTTTTGTGTTTTCTGTTGAGCATTGGAAGACCCGAAAGAGCTCGAAAAGAAAAGAGTAGGAGAAGGAGAAGGGAAAGGATGTTACGCGGTGTTACCATAGCGACAAAAGCCCGTCGGTAGATAGGCCCGAGATGCGAAGGGTGGGCGAGGGATAAAAGCGTACGGATGAGAGATAAATGTAATGTAATGTAATGTAATGTAACGAGGGAGGAGGCGTAACTGGGATCTTGGCAAGTGGCGTTCCATTGTGCTGCGACTAACTGACTCGGCCCAAACAATTTGTCGGCGCGTGCGAGACGAGACCCCTCTTGTCATCCCTAGCCTGCGATCTCTTTTACGGGGTTGTTTGTGGACCCCGTGGGCGTGTACGCGTCATCGTACATGCGCGTTTCGTATCTTTTATCTCCGGCAGTTGGCTGCGAACAAAGGGGAGATTTTGCCTCCCTTGCCTCCCGTGGAAACGGAGACACTGCGCGCGATCTTTAACCCTTCGACGATAATCGTCCTCGCTACCAACGGCTGACCGATGCGACTCGTGGCGAATGCAGCGAATGCGGCACGCGGCTGCTACCCTTCACCCGATCCAATTTCAAACAACAAATCGTTTCCTTTCACGGTCTAGTTATCGGCCGAAACGCGAAACGAATCTCGTCGCGCATTTAGGAACGAAAGCGACGTTCTTGTAAGCCGCTTATAATGCCACGCACGCCAAGTATCCTGGACTAGGGAAATTTTAGGAAAATTTCGAAGAAATACGTCAACTCTTCCGCCCGCTTTTGCCAATTTGCGGACAAACGAGCGCCGAACAGATGCAACTTACGACCAATCGAACGTAACGCAATACCGCAAACTCTTCAACTTTTGGTCCAAGCATCGACGCGTGAATATTGATTCCTGGTATCCATACAAGTGCTGCTATTAACTTGCGCGTTACTGTTTTGTTTGCAAAGGTAGAGAACGCAAACAGGATACGCGTCGAGTAGAACGAAGCGATACGGAATAAAAAAGTAGAGAAGACGAGATAAAGGAAGAGTGCAATGGAGAAGAAAAGACATGGGGAGAAAGGAAGCGAAAAGGAAGGAAAGAGATGGCGCGGGCGGTGGGAGAGCAGCGAAACGAAACGAAACGAAACGCAACACAATTAGCCTGATTGGAGGCAGCGAGGCTTCGACGCGGCACCATATCGAAACGTTAATTAGTACGTAACGATTTTGCGTGTGGACAGTGACGCAAGGTGTTCCTCGGGATTCAGCGTGATTACGGGGGGTGTCGCGGGGTGTGGATGACCGTGCAACACGGTCGTTATATGGCAATCCGCTGCCGCGCGACCATGACTCTGCCGTTTCGCCGGCCCGAGGCTCCGCTTCGCCCCCCGCTCTCCTCCCTTCTCTCCTCCCTCCACTCTGTACGTGTAATACGAGATGTTTATGCGTCGTGAATGATTCCAAGCGATATCAATGGGGGAGAATGGCTAGCAAGCGCTGTCAGCCACTCCGCCTCCACGGAATCGTATTCTTGGGACTATACTTAGCCGGTATGGTTTTTATCTGCAGGAGCCTAAGCAGCGGAGGGCAGCGGAGGGCAGCGGAGGGCAGCGGAGGGCAGAAGAGGGAAGCAGAGGGAAAGCATTGGCAGGACTTGTCCGCGCGGTCGCGGTACGCGGAAAATCGCTGAAGCCATGCCACCGGCTATTCGCGTTTCGAAGGAGAAGGCGTGAAAGTATCCTCGAGGGGGCGGGAAGTAGGAAGCAGGGGTAGCGGAGTAGATAATTAGGCGGTCGGGTAAGTAGTAAAAGGGAGGAAGTAGCGCCTCTGGCGATCGCTCGGAGGCCGCCCCTAGAAAATAAAATATATAAATGTGAATGTACGTGTAGATACGGCGGAGCGCGGCGCGAGACGGCGGTGGCAGCGACGAACCGACAGATGGCTCCCACGCCGAACGACCCAGCGGCGCGGCGCGGCGCGGTGCGGCGCGGCGGAACCTTGATTTGTGGTTGAACATTTTTCAAGCCATTTGGCTCGACCGCCTATAATTTCCGCCCATGGCCGCACTCGGCCCTCGCGTGTTTTCCTGCCTTCTGTTTATTTTCTTAACGGCCGAAATAATAAGCCCGGGTGAAGCTCGCTTCACCGGGAAGCGCGATGGCCTCCCTCTTCAACACCTAGACAGTTTTACGCGACTCGCTCGACTCGTTAATGGAAACCGCGCGAGCCGCGAATCGATACTCGCTGACCGATCGAGAACGGCAACTCGAAGGGGAGAGAGTGGTGACCGCGCTCGATTCCTTTCCGGCAAATTAAACTTTGATGGACGCGATCCATCTTGCGGAGAAGAATTGCGCGCGACGCAATCCGCGGGAAAGATTTTGCGGCAAACGTCCGGTCGCGTTTCGCTCGTTTTACTCAGCTTTCGCTAAATAATGCAACGACTCTCGGGGGGCCAGGTTTTTGCGGGCAGCGAGGAACGAGCCAAGGAAGGACGGTGCTTTCGAGATCGTAAACATCGATACAGAGTATCGTGCCGGTGATTCAATTTGCGGAAGGGACACGAAACCGTGGAGTCACGTATTTCGTATCGAATTACGGTTCAACCTAGTAGCGTTGTCATCCGGTTGCGTTCGATTACTTAATTGCCACCGGTCGAGAAAATCCTAGCCTCGGCTGGGATCACGTTTCGGAAAGCTGGTGGTCGATGGGTGGCGTGGCGCGGCGCGGCGCGGCGCGGCGCGGCGCGGCGCGGCGCGGCGCGGTTACCATGATTGCCTTTAAGCGAGGGCCAACGTCGCTGTCAATAAAAACGGTGTCATCTTAGGCGACAGGGGTCGCGACACGAGGCGCACGTGCCGCCTGAACCGAGGCACAAGTGCATTCGCCGATATTTATTAGGTCCGCGTCTCGACTCCTGGGGGATGACGCGACCGCGTCGCGACAAGGGTAACGCGTACGAATTTAACGAAGCGAATCGATGTCAGCAATTTTCAAACTTTCGTCCAGCAACCGCGCGCGCGCGCGCGCGCCGAATCCCTGCAGCCAAGGGGGTGGCTTCGACCCTCGGTCCCCTTCCTCGACTTCGATCGCGATTACGACAACGATATATCTTGATTTCACGACCCTTCGCATGGGTATCAGGTTCCACAGAAATCGGGAAATTCGGTCGGATTGGAAGAGCATGCGGCACGGTAATCCAAAGCCATGGGAACTCCACAGCTTCAGTTGCGTCGCTAATCATTGGAAATTACCACGCATCTGTAACGCGTTGTTTCGGTCGTTAACGCGGTCGTGACGCGCTGGACCTAGGGAGGCGCTTCCTTTTCAAAATTCGACCTTCCCACGGCGAGGGTGAACCACTCGCAAACCATGAGTTCTATCAACCGTTAAAAAGCAAAACTGCTCGGGAAGGCAAGAAGGGGCGGGTGTCGCGACGCAAAGAACAATCCGCAGCGTTCTCCTCGTTTCACGGTTTGAGCAGGAAACGCAGGACCTCCGCTCCGTTAGACGCTGCGCTGCTGCGCCGCTGGCGATACTGCACCACCACGTTTTCACCCGGCTCGACGAAACGGTCGAATGGCAAAAGGGACATCGAATTATCCAAAAAGGCGCAGAGGCCACACACAGCCACGGACACGCCTGCCTCGACGGAGAGAGAGAGAGAGAGAGAGAGAGAGAGAGAGAGAGAGAGAGAGAGAGAGAGAGGTGGCTGCCATTTAGCAGCCCTTAGCAGTGATTTACTGGCAGCGGCGGGGCGCAGGGCGAGGTTGTGTAGCGGAGCTTGTCGAATCCGTGTAACGCGAGGGCTAGAAGAGAGGACAAGAGGGCTGAGTGGGTGCGTACGCCTTCCTACGCGTATTTGGCTTTCTCGCGACGCGATACACGAGACCGAGGGGCCAGGACAGAGTAGACCACCCCTAGATAGGACACATCTATGTATATATTCTTCGACACGATTCGGAAGGAGCTCCTCTGCTCTCCGTTTCGCTAGATTATATCGAATGAAATATCGTGCAAATGATCTGCTATCGAAATTTCGAGTATTCGCATTGTTGATATTGAAGAAAGATGAACGAAGACAGGACGGTAGTACATACGAGTCGCGGCATTTAACAACGTCGAACCAAGCCCAGAATTGTCCGGTTCTTTCAGAGATGCGTCTTGCTCAGCTTTCGCTTCGCTGAAATCAATTTGCGAACGTAATACACGGGTACGCGACTAATTCCACGTTCGGCCACAGCACGTCACAGCACGCCACGCCACGCCACGCCACGCCACGCCACAGCATACCGCGCCTCGTGCGTAACCGACCTCTTTTCCTCCCTCCGCTCTACGGTTGCGTATCGTACAATACGATTGTCTTCTCTATTACAAATAATAGGCTACTTTTCCTTGGGAAACGATTACCTTTCGGTAAATAATTGTCAGTTTACGCGATTCGACATTGAACCAAATGGAGGCGTAAGAAAAGGTGGAAGGAACTGGAAAGGAACTGGAAAGGAACTGGAAAGGAACTGGAAAGGAACTGGAAAGGAACTAGGAGCTGTTCGAAGGTTTGGAAATGACAATTCCATGGATGTGTGCGCGTTTCGACGCAAGGTACGTTCGCAAGCACCCTCGGTGTACGCAGTTACGGGTCTGTATTCTCGTCTGGTTCTTTGGTCTGCCGTTCGTCGGGCCGGACGGCCGGGTCTCTGGCTATCGCGTCCGAAGAGGATCTTGCCGACAAAGCCGAAGATTTCCCGGCTAATTACTAGGAGACTAATTGAATGCCGCTCCTCGCGCGCTCTCTCCCTTCCACTTCCTTGCCAAGCTTCGCCCCTTTCCTTCTCTCAGTCTCTCCTCCGTTTATCTCGGTCTTCGTCGGTTGAACAACCGGCCAACGTCTCCTTCTCCGTTTCTCGTGGCTCCATCTTCCGCTCTCGGCTCGGTCCCGCTTCTCTTTCTCTCGCCTCGCCACGCCGTCCTTCCCTCTTCTCTTCTCATTCATATTCATGCGGTGGTAATAGTCTGCCGGCAGGCCGACCAGGCGGCCGGTCGGCCTGCCCGCCTGCCCGCGCCGCCCGCCTGCCCGCCGGCAGACATTACTACACTTCTTGCGCGCGTTCTTGCCACCGCGAGCCGCATCGCTGCGCGACCACCGATCCTCTTTGCTCCCAGCAACCCGACTTTCTACCACTGCGACTCAACGAGTCGCGACCCGATATCCTGCACCCTCTCCAACCCTTCGCTCGAAACCTCCACCACGCTGCATCGCTAAAACGTCTTAACGTTTTTCACCAATTTCCCTTTCGAGAAATGAATTTTAAGCGACCGCGATCATCTCGTTCGTTCGTCCTTCGCAACAGAACTTCCTCTTTCCCGTTCCGGTGTCGCGAAATTGGACGACTCCATCTCCGTACGTTTGCGCTTACCTCCTACTCCGGTTACAACTTTTAAACCGCGAGCCTACAATTGTCGAGTTACAGATATCGATGAAGTTCGTGCAACCCAATCGTTTCGAACCTTCTCTTCTTTACGTTTCTTTATGTTTCATCGAAAGAAACGCTTGGCTTTGTCGCTTTCATCCAGGCGACCGAGGGAAAACGATCGCTTATCCCTCGTTAAGCTTTTCGTCGTTCTCTATGGTTCGCTTTGACTTGTCGTGACGCGTGCGGATTTATTTGAAAGGGAACACACCCTGTTACAAGATTTTCAAAAGTCAGCCGATTAGGCTACGAAGGTTGACCATCGACACGATTTATTCCGTTAACACGCCGTGAAGTTCCCCGTGAAAAGAGCATTTTCAGCTTGCTGTCGCTCTAATATTGACTTCCCTTCCTTCCAGTCTTTCTTATCTTCCGATTTTTTTCACAAATCTCCATTTCATCACCAATCGCAGATTGCACGATAACGTCGTGATGAGTAGAATTTTTTCTCAACAATCGCGTCGTAAAAAGAAAAGTTTTTCTCGATTGGCCTACGTTTATCCTTCGCTTCTATTTTTCTTGTCAGGAGGAGGACACGTGTGACGTGTCCTTGTCCGCTCGCCGAACGATCGAGAGGATTTGTGCATGTAGCAGAATTCGAGGAACGTAGGTGAGACTCGCGTCGAATAAGTGGAGTTCAGTGGATTCTCCCGATGGAGAACACGCCCCAAAGGAACGTTTTTGCCGTGCAAAAGGTAGATATTGTCTTGCTGTGAAGGCAGGAGGGAAAAAGGTCCTCGTCGTCGGTAACGCGGCGTGAAGTTATCCATGAAAAGACTATTTTCGGGATGTAAACTGTTAAATAGAGATCCTCCTTGCCGTGCGACAACAACGAGACGCGCCCCGTGACAGGGTTGTCCTGGCCATTTACGTCGAGTTAACGGTTCGTTACTGAATAGAAGATCTATGCTTTATCTGCCGATGAAAAGATGTTTGGCCTCGGCACAGTGAAATCGTGGCTACACGCAGGGAGGGCGACGTTCGGCCAAAATTTAGGCACCGTCACGTTCCTCGGATATACACTATTCAGAACGTTTCTTCTCTCGTGTCTATCGGTCGAAGCTCATGGCTCATCTCTCGAACCTTGGGTCGAATCGAGACTCGCGATCTCCCAATGGCGTTTGCACCGCAGATAATACCGACCTATTATGTATGCTTTAGCGCAGAAAGAAAAAATGATATAGATACCTACGTGGGCGTTCGGAGGGAGAGTAGAGGACTGAACGAATCTCGAAACTCTAATCAGCCGACTTAAGCGGTATGTAATTGGTTGTTCGGGGCGACAGGGCGAAGCAGAGGTTCGCCTGGTGTCGTAGCGAAGGGCACCCAGGGGGTCGATGGGGCGCCCAGGGGTGCGTGTCGAATCGAGGGGTGGTTTTTGTCACGCTGACCGCAGCCAAGAGTCAACATTCGGCACAGCAGGCCTTGTCCCAACAATCCCAACGATCCCCGAGGATCTTTCAACAATGCACAACTTCCTCTTTCCATCGACTTTCGCGTTGATACTTGAGTTGGCGCAAATGTACGTCAGAACGAGCAGCTTCGAGTCGTTTCTCCTCTAACAATTCTCTTGCTGCCATAAAACGAGATACTTCGAAATTGAGAGAGATGAATATTTCGATTTGAACGCGAGTGACTCGCAGTTGAAGCCGAATCGAGGGCGGCGCGACACGATGCGACGGACGAGCAACTTCCGCGACGCGATATCTCTCGATATCTTTCTCACCGCGTGACGGAAGAGAGAGGCTATGCCGCGCGGAGAGAATCGCTCGACGAAGAGATATCGATCGCTGCCAGTCGATCTAAATCATCGATCTAAATTGCATCGCGCAATCTCCGAGATCCGATAAGGTTGTAACCTCGCGGTACGATCGACTCGAGATTACAAACAAAGTCCCATAAATAAAATTCTGCTACCTCTGGCTTAATAGCGAAACCGACTAGTCGTGTAAACACGTTTCAAGTCGTTTCTGTCCGACGCTTATACACGTGAACTTCAGATCGCACGCTTTTCTCATCCGACGCGACGCATGGTGATCCGCATCCGCGAGAAAAAGTTCGCAAAACGCTCCGTTAATTCGTTTTTCCTCTTCAAGAGATTACGCCAAGAGGAATCTCGATGGAGGAGCCGGTCGTCTGGGTCGAATCCCGCCGGTGGATTAGTCATAAGTACCTGCTCGTTACGAGTCCTGTTCCTATACACGCCCGAAGCTCTTCGCGTACTTCCAAATCCGCGAAAAGTATGTTCGTTGGCTTACGATAAACACAATTGAACGCGAGAGGGAGGGAGACGAGGAAGATGTTAGCTACGAATTCATTCCACAGAACGATCATCGTAAGATTCTTCTTGCACTTTACCTACCGATAGAAGCCGCTTGCTTGTGGCTCGGCTAACCGAACTCTGGCAATCGGATGGTTTCTCTGCGATACCAGCGTTGACTGTTGCAAACGTTTCAGCCACCGTGCAGGAAGGAAGTTGTTGTTGTTGAGAACGATGAGGGACGATGATAAACCATCGCACCGCGCGATGAAATTCTTCACTCCCAGAGAGACAAAAGAGTAATAAGAGGAATCCCGCCTGAGGTCGTAGGTCGTAAGAGGCAGGTAGTGGCGAAGGTATCCATGTCTAGTCACTTGCTGGTGGGGATGGATTAGGTCAGAGCGACTGTAAATAAGCGGCGAAGCGGATAAAAAGGAGAATTTATGGTGAAAATATTTGTGCCCATTCCCATGCTAGGTAAACCATCTCTTTCGTAGGCGAGGGTGGGCCATTGACGGTTTTGTTGAAAGTTTCTTCCATAAATCCCGCTCGCATTGTCGGACTTTCAAGAGGAAACCCGCAATGCCATTGTGACACGCCTTACGGACTGCTGTAAATAATAACCGCCCCCTCGACCCCGTCGTTCTCGCCCTGCTTCTCCAACTCAACGTCTCTCCTACCAAACCAGCTTCTTCTTTTTCTCTTCTTTTTCTCTTCTTTTTCTCTCCTTTTTCTCTCCTTTTTCTCTCCTTTTTCTCTCCTTTTTCTCTCCTTTTTCTCTCCTTTTTCTCTCCTTTTTCTCTCCTTTTTCTCTCCTTTTTCTCTCCTTTTTCTCTCCTTTTTTCCCCAACTGACTTCTGCTTCTCCTTTTCCATCTTCTTTTACATTTTTTATCGTTTTACGTGTCGACGTTCGAGTATATTTTTCTACCAGCTGGTCGTTCATCGAATCGGCTCGGATGAAGGAAAGATTCAAACGTTTCGAAAAGGGCCTTTTCGTGTAGGTATAAGCGTGTCCCCGTTTCGGTAAAGATTTGCGGAATGGTAATCTGTCGCGGTAAATTTATGACTCGTAACGCGATGACGCAACTTCGATCGGCGATGATCTTCCAATAGCGATGCACGACCAGTTTGTAATTGATCGCACGGCACGATCGCTTTTATAGCGCGACGAGACACGACGGGTTGCGTGCCGCGCTGCGCCGTGCCGCGCCGCGCTGCGCCGCGCCGCCCCGCGCCGCCCCGCGCCGCCCCGCGCCGCCCCGCGCCGCGTTGTATCCAGCTGAATGATCTTCAGAGTAGAACGAACCCGATGTCGAGGATCGTAAAGTTTACAGTAATATGGAAGCAATATAAAATCCTGTCGAAACGTCGTGAAATCTTTTAACGCCCACACTGTAATCAAACGTTTCCACATTTCTATCGATAGTCTGCTGCTTACCGATTCGATTGAGGTGTGTACGTATCCTGATATCACTATAACTTGTCGCTATAACCTTTTCTTGCCGCTATCAGTTGCGAACGCGAAACGATATCTACTCCTGACAGACGAGCGGTAGGTATGATTCTCTCGAGCATAAAAGAAAATGAAAAAAAGTAATTACTTAATTAGTGAAAAGCGTAATTAGTTTCATAGCGTAAAGCGGCTCGGCAGTAATAAAAATCGCGCAAGACACGGAAAGCGGTTGAGTCGCTCGATCGGTCGTTGCGAGGAAGGAAACACGGTTGCAGCGTGCGAGCGAATAGAAGGAAAAGGAGAGGAAAAGGAGAGGAAAAGGAGAGGAAAAGGAGAGGAAAAGGAGAGGAAAGGGATCGGCGGCAGCCACCCACGGAGCTCAGACGGTTCTCTCTTCTCTCGTATTATGTACACATACCCTTCTATTCCTTTCATTTTCATCCCTTGGCTCTCTGATCTCGGCTACCGTTCCGTTCCTAGCCTCTTTTCACAATTTCGACAAGGACTAGAATCGCATACCTATAGCATGCGGTAAACTTTGTACAGACACTTAGACACACTAGATTCCAGAGGATGACGTTACGCTGTTCAATAACGATCTACGAATCGGTAACGCTGATCATCGAGCTTGGTCGCGCACCGCGAACATATCGGTTGTTCTTAGGAGGTACATGGTGAGCGTACGACGGTAGGCCTACAGGAATAATAGACAGCCAGAAGAGATGCTTTCCATCCTTGCTACCGAGGGTAGAAGTGCGACGGAAGCAGATGTCAAGCGAGAAAGTTATGAAAGTGGAGGTGCGAGTGGCGAGAGCGTCGAAGTTTAGGACCTCCCGCGCGTTGATCGCGCACGTCCGATTATTTTTCAAGCATTCCATCGATATTAATGGCGTGCAGAAGAAAACGGCGAGGTAGAACCGTCGCGTCGCGTCGCGACGAGGATGGCGCGACGAGGATGGCGCGACGTGTACGCGAGTACGCGAGCTCGTTGGGTAGAGCTTCAGACCCGATCCGGATGGTCCCGCGCCTCGCTACTTACTGATATTTATTGCGGCCAGAAATGTGTACGGGCCGCCATAAATCTCCGCATTCACACGGAGTTCCTAATTTACATATTCTCCGATGACTCCCTTCTTTTCCATCTCTCTTTCTCTCTTCCCTTCTCTTTCTCAATGCCGCGTCATACTATCACGACTATCCTCTTCTTTCCCTGTCGTATCTTGTTCGTTGGCGGTGGCAGCACAACGCTCGAATTGTCTCTTTTCCATTCGCAATGTTCCGTCAAATACCAACCCCGCTCTAATTATCCTCAGCGAGTTTATTCTATCTACGTCCAGCTACTCTCTACTCTCTACTCTCTACTCTCCATCGTTTCCGTACGAGCAGTATTTGGAGTCGGACTTGTCCAGTTCCTTCGCGTTGCTCTGATCACCGAAAGGGAAGATTTTGCTGGAGATCCAACGATTGGTCGACGGCCACGAGCGCCGACTCCACCTTCCCCTTCCTTAATGTGCTTCTTAATGGTACATTAACCTTTGCCACCAAGTCTCCTGCCTCGGACGAGCTCGTTCAATTGCAATTAAGGTATCGATCGTAATTTTAGCGGACCGGTTGAATTTACGGGACGCGCGAGAAACGTTCAGAACCGAGATTATAAAAGGGGAGACAAGTTTGACCTTCGAACGGTTGGCATTTTCGTAGAGTAGAAAATTGTAGGAAGGGAGAACGGTGGAGAGGAGAAAGGCAAAAAGTCGGGCGGTTCGTTGGCGTAAATTAAAGATTGGAAGAACCGAGGCGAGGCAGAATTACGAATGACGGACATCTGTCACTGGATTTCATTAAAATCCTTCCACGTTCGCGACATCCTCGACCTGGTCCTCGGTCTGTCTGCTTCTCCGCTCGCCTGGATTCATGCACCCGTGACTCATTCATTATTCATTCGTCCAATTCATCACGGCAGCATCGTGACGCGGGTCGCGTCCTACCGCGCAGTACTATGTCATACCACCAACGGACCAATTTTGATCCGCTTGCGTTCACTTCTGCTCCCTCGGCAAACTATTTCAAATTCTTCGGGGGATATACTTACCGAACGTTGCTGGTTCCTATGGAAAATTCGGTCTGAAACGAGCCGTGAGAAAACGATTTTGCTCGGCAAAATCGAGCTATGGTGTAGGTACGCCGTAACGCGTATTAACGCGTTCAAAGGATGCGAAGAGAAGACGAACTCGGTTCACGAGCAGTTGCAATAGTGGGGGTGGCGGCGGTGGTGGCGATGGCAGTGGCGGGTGGAGCGTCTTCCCCGAGAGCCTCGTAAAATGGAAATCAATTACATCTACGCTTAACCACTTAAACTGGTTTCGCCACGGTCCTAAAGCCCGTTTACTCGTTGCGTGGGGATAAGCAACGCGTATGGTCGGTACACGAAGAGCGACAAAGACCCACGCCATGGAACGATGGAACGAGACTCCCTTCCCCATCGGTGGGACAAGGAACAGGATAAACAGCCACGTACAGAGCAGCCGGTGAGCATCGCTAGAGGCTTCATCTCCTCCCCCTTCTTCTTTGCCTTCGCCTTTGCCTTCGCCTTCGCCTTCCTCTTTCTCTTCTTCTGCTTCTTCTTCTTCTCCTCCTCCTCCTCCTCCTCCTCCTCCTCTTCCTCCCTCTCTTCTTTTCGCTTCTCTGCTCCTCTTCGTCGGTTTGTGGCGAGCCGCAGATCATTCGTATCAACATAATTACAAGCTCGGGAGCCGCCTCTCTGTTTCTCTCACCTCGCTCCACCCATCACGACGTAACACACGATCGCTTTCGCGCCCCGCTGAAACCTTCCTCTTCTTCTTTTGCTTCTTATCTTCCTGCTTGAACGCGTTGATTCTGATGCGGCCAAGATACACGATACACAGCGATACACTCCTTCTTGTCCTCCGTCGATCTCGATTTCGCGATACTGCGGATTTATCGGATCGTCGTTCAATTATACGGAAGACCAAAACTTTACTTTCCCACGAACGCTTCTTCCAAGAAGCTTTTTTTCTTAGTATTCCACTGTTGGACACAGCCAACGCGTCGACTAGCAGCAAGTATGTAGAGATACGCGTGCTGCGCGCAGAACAGCAGAGATAAAGCATGTATTATAGTTGGAGAAGAATGCAGCGTTGCATTGTCAGCGACAACTTCGACCAGGCCGAGATCCTTCAAAATAATTATTTCGATTAGAGAGAATATTTACGTAACATAAAACGAATCGTATAATAGCGATGCTTCGAAGAAAATGCGTATTATGCACTCGTGGCTGTGAATCGTGAATGGGGTCCGCGAGGACGGATGCATCGTAGTAGTCGAGCAACAGGAACGCGTGCTCCTGGGTTCGTTCGGTCGAAGGGGTCGTGAGGCGTTAGTCATGGAACGAACCGACGTTAAAGTGGCTGCGTCTAAACGTAATTGCTCGTTGACAGGCCGTGAAATGAATTTATTTAATTTCAGATAGGTATAACGGAATTACACGGCAGTTGAAGGTGCGATGAAGCTTGGTTAGCGTGACGGGGCCACTCGACGAACAGAGGCCGTGTCTCGGTGCCTCGGGAACGACTGACGATGAGAAAATAGGCTTCGAAGAGGTTTGCAGCCTATTTTTCTCCGCTACATGCACCTACTATTATTCTAAGGGACCATCGTCTTTTATTCTTCGCAGACGTACCTTCCTTCCTTCCTTCCTTTCTTCCTTTCACCGACACTTATCGTACAGAGCACGAACAGAAACGATGAAGCACCGATTGTGGATGGATGTCGAAAACGGAGATGGTAAAGAATAAAAACGCGCGTTAATGAAAATTCGTTTATTTCTATCCGTACTACATCGACGATATGGCGTAAACGCTACTCGCTACCATAAAAGATTTTATGTACAAATTTCGTCGTCTCGAAGAAAGACGCGATAATACTATCGTGGTATATGTTACAACTATGGTAGAGTCTCGTTTCATTTTTGATGCGAATACCCTCCTTATCCACTTCTAACACGTATTATACAATTACACATTCGCTTCGAGCCCGATCACGTTGCTACGATAAATCGATTCGATCTAAATCGCTTTTCTCCGTTATTTACAAGTCGCTCAAATTCGGGAAAAAAGAGGCAAGAGATAACTATTTCCATCCTTACCACGTTAGCGCTTCGTTTTCATGTACTCGTTTTCAGTAGGATGCTCCTCACCCCTTTTTCTTCGAAACTGAATGGCAGATTGAAAGAACTACGGTTACATTACGCGGACATAGAGAGCGAACGAAGTACGGGCCATTTCCCTAAACTTAACTTAACTTCGACTCGACATGGAGTAAATAGCGAGAAGTTTGAGAATCTCCTCCTCCTCGAGAGAACGAGGGATTCGCGCGTACCGTGCCGTAACAACGATCCTCGACGCACTGTCGTCGTCCTTCGTGCAAGCAACGAAACGAATACTTCGCCGTTCAAGAGAAACACGACGAAATACGACACCTATTCCTCAGCGAGTTATCTTTCGATTCGCTCGGAGTTTTGTATAGATTATCCAGCAGACTCCACGTACAATTACACAGAGAGTTACGGCCACGGAAAGGTCTATCGAGAAAATCGAAGGACACTCGCGCCGAATCCATGGACCGAGGTACTCTTCTTTGGTTGCTCCCCCCTTCTCGTTTCATTCCCGCAATCTCTCCGGAAAAATGAAATCGCAAAACGCGTCGGCGACGTGAGGTAGAACGGAAGGTGAGCGCTAATTGGGGGAGGAAGGGCGGGTCCTGAGGGGCGGAGGTGTGCTCGCGGGTGGAGGGTAAGGTGTGTACCTGAGGGAAGGTGCGGTTGCGGTGGGAGGCGAGGACCTTCGGGAGATCATCGCGACGGGTGGCGGCTGCCAGGGCCAGGGCAGAGCCGCGGGATAGGGAAAGGGGGCGGTGGCCGCCACGGCTGGATAAGGAGACGAAGAGCCGGTGGTGGGCCTCGTCCCAGGATGCGTCTGTCCGACGGATCCGTACAGCATCCACGGGGGTAACGCGTGCGCTGGGTTTTCGTGCTGCGACTGCTGCTGCTGCTGCTGCTGCTGCTGTTGCTGCTGCTGCTGCTGCTGCGACTGTTGGTGGTGGTGATGGTGGTGGTGGTGGTGCTGCTGCTGCTGCTGCTGCTGAGCACCGAGCGCCGCGGCTGCGGCTGCTGCAGCTGCGGCCGCGGCTGCCGCCGCTGGTGAGGACATCGCGAGGTGCTCGTACAGCCGAACCGGGGCGACCCCACACCTCACCAGTTGCTGTTCCATCAGCTCCATTGGATCTCTGAAACAACCCAAGCAAACGCGATCTCAATGCATTCAACTTTCTGAGTTTGCAACAAATGCCTGCTCTCGAAACAATGATAGATACTTTTCGTACAAGCGTGTCTCGCTCTGGCAATCGAGAATCGAAAACGAAGATGAAGTCGATCGATGGAGAATAGGCTCGTCGAGATAATTAATCGATCGACGTTATCGGCATTAAATGGCATTTAAAGGAGAATGAATCGATAAGATTTCACTCGGATAAAAAGAGAAGAGAAGAAGAAGGGAGCGAGCGTTAGAGAAAAAGAGGAAGAAATGGCAAGGGGACGAACAAAGATGCAAGCTCAACCGTGGTTAATTAAGACGACGTTTTCTCATCGACGTGTTAGCGAAGAAGTCGATCCTAAGAGGGAATAACGTGATGGATGATTTGGTGCATTAGACGCGAGCTTAATTAGGGTTAATTACGTGCGATTGTATGGCCGAGAACGATCGCTGGCCGGTATTGGCATGAACGTTAACGAGCGAATTATTGGTCGATCGTGGATGAAAACGCGTGGCGCGTCTGTTCGTAACGTTCGCGTGATATTCTCGCGATAATTAATGGTCGGTATCATTGTGAGGCGAGGCGAGGCGAGGCGAGGCGAGGCGAGGCGAGGCGACGCGACGCGGCGCGACGCACGGCATTGCATCGTCATTTCCGACTTTCGTGATTACGCGCGGGAGTGGTACGCAAACATCGTGCAACTATCGCCAGCACTGCATAGGTACCTGTCTTAATCGTTAAGACTTTGTTCGCTGTAGCCGCAAACCTACCTACTAAAGCCAACGATTGTTCTTAGAACGTTGCAAGCACCGCCCTTTCTATGCCACGGCGAGCAAAGTTTTCGAAATAGAAGCTCTTCTGTTGCGTTGCGACGAGAACCGATCCCACCCGCGGCGACGATTCTCGAGAAAGAGATCTCCACGATTGAAACGCAGTTCGGTAGTCTCGGGGATGTGAAGTGGTCGAAAGAAAACCTGATACGAGAGGGTCCCTCGGATAATTTCACCATAGCCAGCTCGACCATGATACCTCCTATTGATCATCCGGTTCCTCGAAAGCCCGAGAAACCTCCGGACACGTCTGGAGATTCTCTTTCACGGTTGCTATTCGACACTCGCACTGGAACAATCGTTTCCTTCCGCTTAAGCTTCTCTTCTCTGATTAAGACGCAAATCCCAATGAAGTTGCTCGTTTCTCGAGTTCCCCGAAAACAGCCGTAAGAACCGTAGCCATACGAATCGAAGCGAAAGAGTTAAATAGAGTTAAAGAGAGCGATTCGAAGAACACAATGAGGGGAATAAGCTGCGCGAAACGGGGAGAAGAAACGACGAAAAAAGGAAAATGAAATAAAAAGAGGGGCGAAACAGAAGAAGGCAAAAGTAAAAGAGGAACAATGGGTTTGGTGTGCAGTTCGTGCGTCTCGATTACCTACCCAGTCAGCTATATACTTCTTAGGGTTTAGCACGTAACGCGACACCAGGGAACGTAAGTACGTACATATCAAAGAAACTAGGGGAAGCTTTCGCTTCTGGCGACCTAGCGAACGGAAGAGTAATTAATGAAAAGTATCGAGGAGAAAAGTTCGGAAAGCAAAGACGAACAAGAGATGCTTTCATACATCGTTTACCGAAAATGATCAAGAATGCTCCTTCTCTACTCGAAGAATGTGGATCTACATATTCTGGAGTATCCTTGATAAAATAGGAGCAGAGAAAAAGCAGAGAGCGGAAGGAAGGCAGGAAGAGGAGTTCGAGAGCGAAAGGACCGATCGAAAAAACGAGCCCAGGCTGAAAAGGCCAAGGGATTAGGGGGAAGGAAGGCCTGGGGCTAATCGGCCGCCGTCGCTCGAACGTGTTGGACCACACACCGCCGCGCGCCGCGCGCCGCGCCACGCCATGCCATGCCATGCCGCGTCGTGCCGCGCCACGCCGCGCCACGCCACGCCACGTTGCACCATCTTCTTCGAAACTATTCTTCTTTTCGTGCTTCTGAAATAACGCTGTGAAAGACCCGAAGTGTATTAATCGACACGTATCAGCGTGATTAGGTAGGTCCAATTGGAAAACTATAAGTGTAGCGAAAAGGAGCAAGCGTTGAAAGAAGAATATGACGACACACTGATGCGTGTTCACAGTAGAGACGAGTTAACAGATTCGTTCGCTGAAAACCGCTTAATCGTGAGGCGGGAACGTAATCTGGATAATCGAATTAGATCGGCAGAGTAGAGATAAACGAAGAAACAAAAAATAAAGCAAGTCGACGCGTGCACGCGTGCGCGCGCTACGCGTTGCACCTGTAGGTATACGCAAAACGGAAATGACGCAGCGCTCCGTCTTTATGCACTGACCCTGGCAGCAATTCACGACACGCCATAGCCTCCCGGCCTTGAATTATATCCTTAATGTTTTCATAAAGCTTCCTTATGTACAGACAATAAAAGTCCTAATTACAGCAGCTCGAGGAGACGAGAGAGATGGCCCGAGGCAACCTGTCGTCTATTACTATTTGCGCTATGTTGGCTCGTCTGGTAATCGTTGCACCGCCAATAAATATTTCTCGTCGATCTGACGAGTCGGGTCTGCGCGGTTTCTCCATAATGGTACGGCGATTACGCTCGAAACGTTCTAATTAGAGGCAACCGCCGTTACTCGTTCAACCGTTCCCGGTGTCCGCAGTTAAACGATCGCCACGCCGAACGTTTCGATCTGTTTCCAACGACTCCACGCTTTCTTTGCTTCGATGCGTCTTTACGAAAGGCTACGGAGAGGACTCCCTCCCTATCGGGGTGGCCGATATCGGCTGAACTTGCGACAGTTTGCGTCGTCTCGCGAACCAAGGGAACAACTAAACCGTTGCTAAACATGGACTTTCACAGGTGAATTCCGCTCTCTTTCGAGTCTGCTCCCTTGCCAGCATCGATTTTTCACGCGTTTGCACTTTCATCGAGTTGCATAAATTCAGATTGCGACAGTTCTACTACAGTTTTCGAGGAAAACGATGGTCGATTAACTTTTCCAGATGGGAAGAGAAGGGAGGGAAGGAGGGAAGGAGGGAAGGAGAAGGAAGGAGGGAAGGAGAAGGAAGGATGGCTTTTAGAATCGCAGACACAGCGGAGTCCGCGATATTAGCACGAGGTTCCATCGAACGGGGAGCCTGTTATTCTCCGCCTACCCTGAGGCTGACACAGGGCATTAGGTAAGTGGTAGATAATAATAGGTTACACCCCACTGATGGCCCAAGGTAGTTCATCGAACGGTGCGCGGCTTCGTTCGACTCGCATCGGTTTCTCTCGCACGCATCCCGTAAACGAAAACAATCGAGTAGCTGCTGTTAGAAGGATCGGTCGCATTTTGTCGACAGATATTGGTAACGCCTCACAATTTCGACCTTACCTTTTAACGATCTCAACAATCGCATCCGTCCATTCCTTTCTCGGCGAACGTTCTTCAAACGCTTCAAAATTCTTGCGATTTCTTTCGCTTGTATTTAAGCGATAACAGGCGCTTGCAGGTTGGGAAAGTTACGAAGGAGAATAAAATGTCTAGATTTGATTAGAATACGGAAGCGAAGTAGCGACGAGGAGTACAAGGAAGGATCGAACGGCGATCGTAGCGAATACGGGTAAGAAGTTTGGAAGTGAGACGGGAAATAAGAAGCGTATTTCAGTGCGAAGAAGAAACGAGATAAAGAGAGAAAGAAGTGAAAAGGGATGGGAGAAAGAGGCAGAGAAAGAGGCAGAGAAAGAGGCAGAGAAAGAGCGAGTGTAACAGTGAAGAAATTAATAGCCATAAAATATGAATAGAAATTAGCAGGTTCGGGGTGGCGTGACGCGTTTGCTCGCTCATTTCCTTTCGGCGCGTTGAAAAACAACAAAACAACGCAAAATACGGTCGAGCCTGTAATTTACCCGGCTGCCGCCGAGCGGGCCGACGCGGCTCGATCGAGCCGCCTCGACGGCAGTGTGTGCGTCGGGAGGCATCGGGAGGCCAGGCACGGCGCACACAAGCGCTTCTATTACGTACAGGTCGCGTACGGCGAGTAGCTCGTGAACGTGAGCGATCTCTCGCTCTCGGACCGAGCATGGACGCGAGAGAGCCGAGTGTTAGAGGGTGCTCGCAACCCGGGACCATCATCGTCGTCGCACGGTAGGTATGGAAGGTAATGATCCGGTAATGACCCTGACGCGTTCGAGATAGCTAGCCGATATATGTATGTATACGCGCGAGGTACTGCGGCTAGTCGCGCCAACGTTTCTTACTTTCTTCACCATCCTCCGTCCCCTCCTCCCCCCAACCCTTCCCACCTTTGCGCTCCTCGATGCCGCTTCGCATCCAAAGCCCGTCAATGTACGCCGAGACTTTTGTTTTTGCCTTCTAAACGGCAGTTATTAGCCTCGTACCGTTCTTTGCCCACACCGTCCCCCGCTCGCTCCTCCGCTCGCTCCCCCCCTCGCTCCCCCTTCGTCTTTCATCTTCGCGCGCGACTCCGTCTTTCCTTCGTCCATTCGGCGCGGCGATTTGGTAATGCGATCGGCTAATGGGCCAAAGCGAAGGAGGACTTTGGGTATCGGTTAGAGCTGGTCGAGTAGTTGTCGGGTTTTGATGTTGCTAGTTCTGCTGGTAGACGCGGGGCGAAACGAAGGGTCGCTCGAGCATCTTCGAGAGGAGAAAGAGGGAGAGAGAAAAGAGGAGGTCGAGGAGTTTGCAAGGGGAGAAGAAGAAAGAGGACCAGAGCGGCAGCGGTAATGACAGGCCGTCCGCTCTCGAAGCTAATATAGATGAATGCCCTGCCTTCCTTGCCCTCCGGACCGGCGTACCAGAAGAACCTGGAATCGCTCTCTTTCCCCTCTTGCTCTTCTTCTACCACCTCCCTTCTATCTTTCCATCCCATCCCTCCTCGTCGTGACTTTCGGCGATCGACAACCGTCAGAACGTTTCGTCGAGTTTGCGGCTTCCACGAAGTATCGCGAATAGGAAGAGGAACGACAGAATGGACTTATCGTACCCACTGGACTTCGGAAATAGTTCTAGTCTCTAGATTGAACTGCTCCGCTGTATGCGCGTGGTAGGTACGTACCTCCGAGCCTCCTCGAGGACGTTCGTACACGTTCGACGGCGTCGAGGCAATTTCGAGTTTCTCGCGGCAGCTGGCCGTAAATTTGGTTCTGCGCGGCGCGGCGCGGCGCGGCGTGGCGCGACGGCGGAGCGAGGCAAAACAGGCCTCGGCCGTTTTTATAAAAGGTTCTTAAATTTTCGCAGTTACCGTAATATCTTTATAACAACGATTCCAAGGTTTTTTGCGGTCGCGTATCCGAAAGCGGACCCGATGATGATCGTCACGAAGAAAGGAGGAGAAAGGGAGGAGAAAGGGAGGAGAAAGGGAGGAGAAAGGAAGGAGAAAGGAAGGAGAAAGGAAGGAGAAAGGAAGGAGAAAGGAAGGAAGGAGGAAAGAGGGTGAGAGGAATATAGGGCGAGGGTGAGGATAAGGGAGCGATGGTGAGAGAGGGGAAAAGGGCCGGAGGGGCATCTATCTATCAGCGACGGCGTGAAGTGGGCGGGAGCATGCGCCGTATTGCCCCGTACGGCCGCTCTCTCATTAACTTCGGACGCCGACAGAGCCGCATCCGTGCAGCCGAACACGACTGCCGTAACCGCTGCACGGTACCGCGCGGCGCGCATTCCCTTTCGTTCCATCGGATTGACCAACGCGGACAGTTTCCAACTTACCATTCCCTTCGTCGCAACGAGGCTGAGGGTGACTACATTTCGAAAACCCTCAAATTCCACCCTCCTCTAGACGCTCTCGAGAAGTTACCCTTCTAGAGAGCTCTGATGACTAGTTGTTCGAGAAACTAAAGTTTCAATGGCAGCGAGCAGCCTCGGCAAATGGAATGACGTAGCAAGATTTTTCGTGATCTCGGTTAGGCAGGTGCTGATTTGAGGAGGGTCGCGGTAGACCGGGCAGTGATTTCGAAACGATCGGCCTTCCCCAAACTGCCATGTCATTAAAGTGGTCGATCGTCAACCATAACGTCGCGTCCATCTCTTAAGAGTTCAATTTATCTTCGACAAACAACCACGGCAACCTTTTTCCTTCTGTTTCTCCTTGTCAACTGCTATCAGACGAGGAGCTTCTATAGAAATCTATTGCCTGTCTGTCTGGTTCCTTCGATGTAACGTTACGCGAAGAATTTTCAACAGCTACGGCCGCCTTTCGATTTTCAGAAACGAGTTCGAGATCGCGGCGAACGCATTAGTTAAGGGCAGGAGGAACGTTCCTTCTCGGAGGAACGTTCCTTTCTGACACGCCTCCGATTCGCGCGCGATTACCACTAGACCACCGTCCCTCACCTGGTCAAACGCACTTTCATTTTTTCCCCAAAATTTCGGTCGTTCGCGTCCGCGATCTCTGTCAACGCGGTCAACCACCTTTCTTGCTCTCGGAAATCTCTTTTTTTGCACGACGAAAGAGATGTTTAGGTCGGTAACTCACGAAATCTAGGGCACGATCACGACAACACACGACTATCTGAACATCGATAATGACTTTCTTAATTAAACAGCATGGCTTCTTCGGCAGCACTAAAATCTTTTAATTATTACTCCATTACGAGCGAACAAATTATTTAATCGCATCGTTTGCACGATCCCTGAGAAGCAGGTGTTTCCGCAGACGACGCGACGTGCAACGTATGATCGTTCGATGCGACCGAGCAAAACCAGAGAAGGAAAGAAAATATAGAAATATAATAGTTGCGAAAGTGAGTCAAGTCTGGCATATCGTAAGGTGAAAGTACGAATCCCAGCTCTTGTGTAACCCACAAAGGACAACGTACTTCAATGTACACTCGTTATCGATTTTTCGACTCACACACGTTGCATTTGCATAAAGCCTTGAGATGGGCTGAAATCCCGATTCGGTGGGCGTATTTGCAGCCAATTATTAGAAAGCACTTTTTGCCCTGTAACCGTTGATTTCGTACAGTCGATCGCATCGGGCAACGCAACGGGACAAAGGGTGGAGTTGCAATTAATCGAAAGCAACGATTTGTCGAAGAGTAGGGGGACTGATAAGATGAGAAAATGTCCATCTGCCAAGATTAACGAAAACTCTGAAGAAGTTACTGGAGCGTTTTTACTTTGTCGCAGTTAACGATAATCCTTTAACGTGGCACGTGCTCGCGCGCGCTCGCGCGCGCGCGCGCGCGTCTGCATACGCGCGGGTGAAAAAATTCTTTTCTGTCACGCACGTATCCGCCCCAGTCATAAACGCAGAGAAGCGTACGCGAACGAGCGAGCAGGTGCATCGTCATTCACGTAGATAGATGATCGCGGATAACTCCGGAATCGCTTGGCTGTGCGCACGTTTTATTCGGGATCAAATGTGCCTCTCCTTCGACATTTAGCGTTGTATAAATTTCCACTTTTAACGAGATCTAAGAGATCGCGCGATAATTTGGCCGGCGCTATGATTAAGGTGCCGACGTTATAATGGCGCGTAATGATCGCTTCAGCCGACCACCGCTCGCCGCTCGAAAGCTTCTTTAGTCGCGGCTCGGAATATGCACGAAACAAATCGATCTACCACGGCGAATTGCCAACGCGAAAGCACGTCGCGACGCGCGCCTGAAATGCATGCGTGCCTGCGTGCGTGCGTGCGAAGTGTGCAAGTGTGTGAACATTTCTACCTACCGATCGAAATCCGTCAGCCTGGACGAGTCTCGGAAACCTTTGGCGAATGGGTTACTGTCGATCTTCAACTTGGTTATCTGGAATACGATCGACGTACGGTTAGTAATTGCGTCGCATTTGTAACTGCATTTGCAATGGCAGAAACTGGACTAATCTCGCGATAAGGACATAACTTCTTATATGTTCTCGATACGCGACGCGTTATCGAGCTCCCTATCGCGAAATTAGTCGAGTCTTGAACCGAATCACGAGCGTGTTTTCACTCACCAATTGATTTTGATAGGCCGTTACCGCAGTGAAAATGGCTTCGGGAAATATGAAGGTTTTGTGCTCCTCCTTCTGGAGATCGGTTATGTGAAGGTTGTCGTCCGTTTGTCGACAGCGGACCAAGTGTATCCTCGGCTGATATCTGTGCATCGAGTTCAGGACGATCTGAAAATAGAAAACGGAAATGCTTGAAACGCGATCGCGGTCGATGATTTATAAAGACTTAATTAAGGTCTGAAAAGTAAGTACGAGCGTAGCGTCTGCGTCCTATAAATCTTGTTCGCGTTTCGAACGTTAACAGGCGACGACGGGCAATAAGTTTCACCAATGACGCCAATGACGCCAATGCGGCTGCGAGAGCGCGAGCATCAGCCACTTATCATTATTTATCTAATAATCGACAAGGGAACGAAAATAATTCGACGATTTACGCGATGCGTTCAGGAAACACCGGTTTCATTTTGTAATCGTTTCGTCAATTTTGCAACAGGTATCTATTTCGAAGCAATTCGAACAAATGAATCAACTCAGACGATGATCGTCGATGCCAGTCGCGTTCGTACAGGTACGTCGATACAGGCGCAACGCGACCGAATTTCCAAGGATCGAGAGTAGTCGCATCATCGATCAAATACCTCGCACACAATTTCAAGCGTTTTAACGATGATTCTATTATGTCCACGTAGCGAGCTTTAACGTCGAGCCAGGTAAGCCTGGTTGGATAGTATAGTCGATGGAACGAGAAGAGAAGTCGAATATCGATTTCCTGTCTGAAACAATGTGCTACGATGAAACAAGTTTCTCATGTGAGTATCGGTTCGCGCGCGCGTGTAAATACACACTCGATACTTGGATGTTACGCGAACCTTGCCATTTCCCGATACTGTTGCAACTTTTGTGCGAACAGTTTCTCGAGCGCGTATACGCTTCAACTTCTTTTTCCTGACATCCACGTGGACACGTGTACCTACGTGTCATCTTTCCTTACATCTCGCTTAATCGATAGTTTCGCGGTCGTCAACCAACACCCCAGCAGCTGTTCTACCCGCGCACTCTTTAGTGCGCTACTTCTTATCGAACACACTTTCGCTTCTACAATCATAACAGCAGACTGAGGAAAATGATAGAACGGCGGTGATCAGGACCGGCGTGTTTGCGCCGAGGATCGAAAATTCGCGTCGAAAGAAACGCGAAGGTGTCGGCTGTACGACCGGATCCATCGTGGCTTCGGAACTCGAGAAGCTGGGCACATCTACGATCACGCTCACACTCGCACCCGATGCCCACCTGATAAACCTGTCGTGAACGTATCCAATCGGATAACTTATTTCGTAGCTGTAGAGTTTCGCAGCATCAAACGAGGAAATATGCCAGGTTCTTTTCCTCGTCGACAAACCTCTTATCCGGACATGCTGGAATACTTTTAAACGTTTATACTGGATAATATGACATTTTCGGAAATACTTATTTCTGCATTTTATCGGTTAAATATGCTGGCAAAGCGGTGGCTAGTGTTCGAGAACTCTAGATTGCTCCAACATTACCATGATGAAGTTACCGGTAAAACAGACATTATATTTTTATCGGTCACGGTTCTATCGAAAGTTGAGCGTTATCGGTCTTTTAGCGGCATTATTAAGGTCGGGGATCGGTTGCGAAAGGTACGGTGCATCGTACGTACATCCTTGGTAAAGCGTTATTAAATGCGATTTTTATTAGCGACAAGATTATCGCTGAAAATATATCTCCGATATCTGCGGCCGGGATCGCGCGTTAACACGCAGCAAGACACTCTCGGACACGAATATACTACCGTGCCGTTGCAAAAAAGGAAAACTGCGCGTACGACCTGTCCGAATATCACGAAGCGAGGCGAGGCGAGGCGAGGCAAGGCAAGGAAAGGCAAGGAAAGGCAAGGCAAGGCAAGGCGAAGCGAACCGTAGCGCGGCGAGGCGAGGCGGGGCGGGGCGAGACGAGACGAGGCGAGGCGAGGCGAGACGAGGCGAGACGAGACGAGACGAGACGAGACGAGACGAGACGAGACGAGGTGAGACGAGACAAAACGAGACGAGACGAGACGAAACGCGTCGTTATCGCGTCGTTCGATAATTAACTAAACGTCTCAATTTTTCTCGAGCACAGAGTGAACCTAAACGAACCGTACGCAACTGTTCGTTTTGGTATTGATTATATTGGTTTGAAACAACGCATCCTGCTAATCAAAAATCGTTTATACGTTTTTCAGATTCCCGCTCTTACTTATATTCTTGTGATTACGATGTTCTCGTAAATCGAAATTATCGCGGTAAATAGCAGTTGAACCGTGTATGCAGTGAAGAAATCGAGTCGTGTATCCACTCTCTCATCGTCGAACGCACGCAATTTGCATTCAGCGATTTATCAAACAACGCGCCGTCTATGTAATACACGTTGATAGCAGTATTACACGCGCGATTTATAGTCGTTTTTCTCGTTCCATCGACTCGTTCGGGCACGATCGGCACGATCGTCGGCAACGACCGATAGTCCTCGATCGAAGCAACTATCCACGGCCGCGGCCGCGCCGCAGCCACGCCGCAGCCGCGCAGCGGTCCCGATGAGAACGTCCTCGTCCTCGGAACGTTTTGTTACTTAATCCGCCAACAGTGAACAGCAACTGTTCGCTCGCTGCCTCGTTTCTCGCTCGTAATTTATTTTTATATCGCAAGATTATGCCGTGAAATTAATATCCAATGCTGATCGCTAGCAGTCTTTCCTTCCTTCGCAGCATACTCGTTTACGACAATATTTACTGTTACTGTTATCGATATTCTTCTATTCGAAATTGTGATCAATCGAGACGGCTTTCTTCAATTATTACCTTGATCGTTTGAACCACCGTTAATGTTACGATTGAAACTTTGAAACGCTTTTTCTCTTTCGAAGATTCATGTGTGCTTCGTCGAGCGTCAAAACTTGTTACATATGCAACGCAGGCACGTACACGTGCATGCACACACCAGTTGGTCGGGAGGGGGATATATCGTCGCGGTTCTTAATTTTCTTCTGTCGAGACTGGCATTAGCATGAATTATACTCGTATCCGCGTAGATATCAACAACGTGGTCACGTAATTACGCACACATTACAAAAATTATAAGCGTATTAATTAACCGGTCAAAGGCATAATTGGACTTGCTCGGCGCCACTTCATCGATTCCAACGCCTGTTAATTCGTGGCTTCCCGCAAAGTCTACAGCCTCCTTCAAAATCAACCGCATTCCTCGGTTCGTGGTAATTCAAGGTCAACGCGAAATTTTCACCTCGAATATCCCGTGTCGACCGCCTACTGTGCAGCACTACAAGCCTTTGCTTTTTCAATTCTAAACCTTTCTACAGGCTCCACGAAAATATTACCAAATTTAGTGTCCATGTGGTGCGTGAGTTTCGTTGCGTAAAGGGCCAGGCGGTAGCGTAGAAATAAAGCAAATGCCAGCTCCAGCATACAGTGTATCCGAGATACGTGGCTACGAGATTGTTTCTTCGAATGGGAAAGAAACAAGAGAAACGAAAAGAAAAGGTTTCTAATTTAATTCGAATCCGGATAACGAGTACGCAGGCTCGTGAACCGGGCTGTAGGTTTCCAAACGAGCAACTTTATGCCCGTACGCGATTATAGGTGTCTGGGATCCCGGGGTGCCCCTATCCGTTTTCTCTGCACCGTTGGATGGTGGGACACCCCACAGCAACCTGTCAGAACTCCAATTTGCTCTACTCTGTTCGACTCGTTCGTGTGGATGCCACTGAACGCGCTCACCTCGTACCTGTCTTCGCGATTCTTTATACTATCTCTTCTCTATATATCCAGAAGAGAATACAGACGTATTTGGCATGGCGATGAGTTTCATAAGGTGACATCGTTAAAAACGTGACTGTTACACGGTTTTAGAGTTCTCCTCGTCAAGTATAGATACCTTTGCTTACCTGTTATGCATTCCAAACATATCCCATGTACGCAAGTGACACGTACTGCCTCGCGACTCTTCCGAGCTTACGGGAATATTCGCGTGATATAATGCACGTGAGAGTACGAATGCGTGGCAGCAACGCGCAGATAAAATAACGCGGCTGCATAACTTTTCGTTTAATTTATCAACCCTTCCTGTCGCCCGGTCCTCGACTCGTTCAAGTATTCCTACAGGAAGCCGAGACACGAAACCTAATACCTGGCGTCAGGCTAAAGGACATTCTACGCGAGATCGTGAGAATAACCGTTTCCCAGCATGCTTCGCCTCGAACTCGAAGGATCAATTCATTCCGAAACTTATATATTCCTAACTTATTTTGCATCATTTTTATCAAACCGATTCGATCGCTCGACACCGTTTGCGCATGCCGTCAACTTTCAAAGTGACCGGCATCGATAAAAGACTACAAGTGATTTATGGAGACGTTCGCAAACTTTTCCTCGTCTTGAGCCTTACCTATCTTAGCTTTCCGCCAATCGTCACATCTCAACCATCGCTTTGACGGTGAAATTTTTCAAAATCAAACATTTCATCGTTGAACGGTACGACTCAAACTTTCTTCGAATGGTTTATCGTGCGCTTGGTTTCAGCGTCGATATTACCGTGGCTTGCGTTTCGTCGACTCGATCCACATTCGTCGCGATTTCCGTCGCGATTTCCGTCGCGATTTCCGTCGCGATTTCCGCCGCGATTTCCGTCGCTTAGTCAATTACACCGTAAATCCCCATTGAATGTTAGCTACCTCTTCGACTGGATAGGCTGTAAATCATCTGTAATCTCACTGTTATGGCTGCACAAAGTCTCTGGCCATTTCCGATCTCATAAGCGCGCCACATTTTCAAATTATCATTACCTCTTAATCTCAATTTTTTCTCTTGGTATGACCGTATACATATCCACCGATTAACGCGTCTCTTCTTCTCTGCGATGAATTCGGGCACACTGTTTACGATATGTTGATCACAAATACTCGGTAGATAATAAGAAAGGTGAACTTTAAGAAGCATAGATTCCTCGTTTTCCATGAAGAAAATAGAAAGTGAAAAGAGATGAGAAAAGCGAGATAGGTCGAATGGAATACGATTCTCCTATCTTCCTTGACTTTCGGTATAGCGTGGTATAGAGTGGATTGGAAATTGGAGAGGCGAGCATCAGGCGAGCATCAGGCGAGCATCGGACGAGCATTGAACGAGAGAGCCCCAAGAGGCGAGCTCGAGAAACGCGTCTCTTCTCTCGGCAGGTATTCCGTAGAAAAGGACTGGTCGTGGTCGCAGGTGGATGGTTTCTTTTGGACCACCGTGTAGTAGCCAGCACGCAGGCGGGGGTCTTATAATATCGCGTCATACGAAACGATGAAATAGTGGCCGTAGCGAAGGAATGTTCCCTACCACTTGAGTCGTCGAGTTGAGTTGACTGGCGTTGCGTGGCTCTCTCGACTCTCCCGGGGCTCTCTTGCCTCGCCACGACTGCTTTCAACCGGTGTGTGTCTGTTCATCTGTTCGTCGGTTCTGCTCAACGCTTGCCTGCCTAGCTTTTTCTCCCCTTCTCTTTCTTTCCGCCTTTCTTTCGTCTACTCTCCTTCTCCTCGCATTTCATTTCCTCTGTTTTTAGACGCATATTCACCTACGTACACACATCCTTTTCACGCCTCGGGTGTTCTTCGATCGCGTCCTCCGCTGCGCGTAACTCAAAATCTGCTTCCACAGTACGTTTACCGATCAATCTGACGACTACGTTCAGCGTGCTCCTTCCACGTGGGCAACAAGGCAAGATGTTTGAGCAACTTTTCAACTTACGGAGAGCTTAGAAACGTTTGTGCGCGTTATCGCGACGAACACGAAACGAAACGAAACGAAACGAAACGAAAGCAAGGCAACGTAAAGTGAAAAATCAGGGAGGGGAAGGGAGGGGAAGGGAGGGGAAGGGAGGGGAAGGGAAGGGAAGGGAAAAGAAAGGAAAGACGAGTAAGCGAGTGTACGCAGTCATAGGAACGAGGAACGAACCGCGAGGAGGGCGCACGAGAGACGGGACGGGACGGAAACTGGCTGTGGAGAGAGATTCAAAAGGTGCTCAACGGGTCGGGCGTGGGCTACTCGTGATCATCATGACAAAAGCTCCGGGCAAACATCCATTCAATTTATTAGCTTATAGGCACGCCGTCGTGCCTACTATACGCGCGCGATACACACACCACACGCCACCTACGACACCACCACTAACCGCCTATAATGCTCCTAACATTATGGCCAGTCCGCGAGTGGACGATATGTGCGACCCCTCTCGCTTCTTTCATTCTCCCTCGCTCCCATCCTCGCTCCCATCCTCGCTCCCTTCCTCTCCGCCTATCTATGCTCTTTTCCTGCGTTACTCTCTTTTCGCCATAGAATTACACTTTTTATGGCGTTCAGTTGCTGCGGCTGCGAGATATTTCAGCAGCCAAGAAAGAAACGAACTCGATTCTCTTCCAGTCCCGTTCGCTCGCCTTTCCCTCGAAAATAACACCAACCCACCGTACAATTGGTTAAATTCCAAGGATCCTGGCCGACCACCGACCGCTCGTCTCAGTCGTGTCTCTTCTTCATGCCGCGCAAGCTTTTGCTTAGCCGAGTTTTCAAAACCTTGCAGTCGCGCCTACGCTGCGACAGCGTTGCCGTTGAATTCGCGCAAGCAAAAATATCGAGGCAAAACAGCGACGATACGAAAGGAAGAAGAGTAGAAAAGTGTCGAAGGTTTAGCACGAGTGCGAAAAGATTGGTTTGTCATCGATCGGTCAACGCGAGGACGGAACACGTATTACGGTTCACGGGCTAGCTTCACTTCGACGCCCACGATTAACGAGCGGTGTTGATGATAACCACGCCTACGTGTTCTCGGTAACGCTGCGTATCCGTTTTACGAGGCCATTTTCGGTGCGCGCGAACGTCCAAAATCTCGTCAACGACGTCGTCTTCAGAGCCTCGAAGCAGAGCGAAACGGTGCGATTCCACCGGTGAAAAACGACACTGTAATCCGTGAGCATTGTCGACGTCGTTGGCACTGCTCGTTCGTTAAATCGTCCGCCTTATTTTCGAGCAACTTACGTGCCCGCCACGCCGCGCCAAGCCGCGCCAAGCCGCGCCGCACCGCTCGAGACGAAGGAACGCGTGGATGTGTGAATTTAACAATAAATAACAGGCATACGTCCTTTCTCTCGAGCATCTCTCGCGCCACTCGTTCGTTCACGACGGATCTCCTCGAATTTCCTCCTTTACGCGGCAATTTTTGCAAATTATTGCGCATCACCTTTTTACAACGACCTTAGGTATCCCCCCCATCCATTGACATTGGAATCTGCGAAAGTATCCAGAATTTACGTTAATTTCGGTTCGAGTGGTTCGTAGTTGCGAATGCACTCGACCCATTTGCCGTTTTGCGTTCATTCTTCGAACTGAATCGTGTAAGAAGGAAAGTCGAAGCTCGCAATGCGAACCGAATCGCGTCACCCGAGAGCTATGGCTTTGTGAGCGAGTTTTGTTTTGAATGTTAACGGTCGTAAAAACGCGAAGGCGCGCGCGGTCAGTTAAAACAGAAACCGAGATTGTTCCGAATGATCGATATTTGACCCGTATGCTCCGCTTCTGGAGTCGCACGAACGCGACATATCGCTTACCTGGCCGTGCTTGTCCATGTCGTTATTCGTCAGCTTGACCTTCTCGAACGAGACCACCTGCTTTCGTAACTGGTCCCCGGTAAACGGCGAGTCCGGGTGCACGTAGAGTCGCGCCGGGGCTGGCGGATCCGCTTTTCCGGCGACTAGCCAGCAGCTTCTATGATACGCGTATCGGTAGCGTTTATTATCCACCGGGACGATGTCCATCAGTACCGCGTACTTGCCCTCGGATTTTAACCCGCTGAACGACACCCGACAAGTCGGAAACATCCGTCTGAAAATTCAAAATACCAATTACACGCGGTGTTACTACGTACCGCTTCTTCGTATCATTTCACATGCTCATTTGAAATTCGATTTTTTCGTTCTGAAAGCGTAGCACGTCCGATCGCAATCAAAGGGTTGAAGTTGCGTGCGAGTGAAATCATTAGGGAACAGATGGAAAATTTCACGTTTAACCTATTTCAGGGAAAAAATTAATCTTACGTTACGTTATCATGTAAAGTAATGAAATTTGTGGACTGATCATCAAATTGTTGGCTAACAGAGACGCGTTTTGAGGAAAGAAAGAACAGAAGCAGAAGCGAGAATTTGTGGAATGATCGATTCATTGAATTTGTGGTGAGTTCTTGCGTTAGAATCCGATGTAGAGGCGCGTCTAACTAGTCAGTTTGATTGAAAGGAGCGCCCGCAGGCCTTTCAAGCTTCGTTACGAGCGAGTCACCCTTGAACCTCGTTATATGCAGTCAACTTTTCAACACCTCGAACGTTGGGGCGCACGCGCCAACAGATGCTCTTCGTTGACGTCGCTCGATGCGTCCGAACGCGCCGCGCCGCGCCGCCGCTTTTTCGGCTTCGAAAACCCTTTCTTCTCCCTATCTCTGTTATTCAGCCGGGCCGATTTTTCGAGAAAACTGACACCGCGAGCTTCGAAACTCTACGATGAAAACCTTAAACGAGAGTTGTCCGTTGAGTGTGGGAACAGAAGTGTATTTTCTAGAGAAAGGGATGTGGGAAGGGAGCTTGCCCCCACGTCGGACAAACATGGATCGATCCGCCGACTGTCCAGGACCATGCAATCCGCGAAACAGAATGTGCCGTACGAGCTGCCTCCAGAATATCATGTCGATTCTGGAAGAACTTCCACCGTGCATACGAATGAGACTATGCCAAGAGGATCTGCTTTCGGTGTTTGGAAAACTCCCGGCCGACATGAAAATTCTGACACCTCAGGGTATGTCGTCTACTCCAGCAGAAGATCTGCGTGGACAAGAGGCTGCTAGCGATGTCAGGGAAACTTGGACGCAAAAGTTTCAACAAGATAGAACGGAACTGCGATCTAAGGACGAGGGAACGGAGATTGGGGAATCTATGCAGGACAAATCGAGAATGGAGAAAGCAGAATGGCAAACCGTGGACCAGGTGCAAGAACCGAAAGAGAGAGAACATGATCGAACGTGCGAAGAGAAAACGACTCAGACCGAGGATGAACGTATCGACAGAGGGTTGATATCGGTTTCTGTGGACGTTGCAAGTGCAATGCTCGCTCATGTCAGAAGCGCTTCTATCGCGATTCGGCGTACCATCACGAGAGGGTCTCGCATGTTTCCACCGACGACATCGAGCTGCAAATGTCATTTTATCAACACAGTGATATACACGACTACTTTAATTCTTTTGACGATATTTGCGTGGCAAAGCTTCGAATATCAAATATTCCTATCCAGTCAAATTTGTGGTATCATTGCAATCTTGTGCTGGAAAGTCTCCGGGACTGTTCCATTGTAACGTTCGATTCTCTCAGCCTTTCGAAAGAAGG
This sequence comes from Calliopsis andreniformis, assembly GCF_051401765.1. Classification (NCBI taxonomy): domain Eukaryota; kingdom Metazoa; phylum Arthropoda; class Insecta; order Hymenoptera; family Andrenidae; genus Calliopsis; species Calliopsis andreniformis. The sequence goes on from NC_135066.1 coordinate 394,462, forward strand.
CGTGCCATTCCTTAGCCAGTGATGGAAGGTAAACGAAATCCGTGGCTCGCTAAAAAAGTAGAAAGGGAACAAGTAGACGAGATAATTATATAGGAGAGAACGCGACGAGGTGCTGTTCAGAGTTAACAACGCTCACGGTTGAAAACCACACGAAGCCAACAAATCGAGCGCGCTCATTGAAAGACGACCAATCGTGCCGAGAGCATCAAGACCGCAAACCCCGCAATCGTTTCAAAGTCACCGACCGCAAGGATCGATTCACGGATGAACGAGCTTTCAGCTTCTCCTGCAGCAGCCAAAGAAGAAACCCGTCTTATTTCGTTTGCTTCGATCACGGATCTCGTTAAACATTGTTCCGAACGCTACAATCATCCAGTCCAACTTCGAAAAGTTTCGACGTGTTCGGTGAATTGGTGGTTAAAACGACAAAGCGTTTGCGAGGGGATTGCTACTTTACCAACAACTTTCCTCCTCCTCTACGAGAGAAATCAGCGACGATTGTGTGCGTCCTCGGTTTTCGAAAAACTACTTCGCATTCTCCTGCCGATGAAGAATTTCTAGTAAACGACCAACCTCACGCGATATATCATCGACAGGATCGCCTCCCCCTCTATCCAGGATAAGTGGGAATACATTTAATCGACTATTAAATGTATCGAAAGTAAGTCAATTGGCTATTCCCCCGATCATTCGTTCACCCTCCAAAATTCTTTTCTAACCCCTCTGCGTATATCCCGCGTGTATAGTTACCCTTATCTCGATCAAAAATCACGACAGACGAGCTAATTCCTCGCTATACCTCTCCCTTTTTTCAGAGCGCATGAAAGTATTGCAAATAGAACGATGCTAAGTGGCTAAGTGGACACGTAAATGAAGAATTATGAAGAATACATGGTCAAATGGAACGTCCCTAGAATGAATCATAAAAATATATGAAGCGGTCGTGAAACATTGAGAAATTAGAAAATAGTTTCCCTGTTTGTCTCTCTCAGTTACGCCCAATGTATAGATAGAAATATATAGAAACATACACACGTACGAGTTTCCCTCGTTACACTGTATTTCCCTGTCAAATTAGGCGGAAACAAACAAGCCCTCCATGAGCCGTGGCTAACGAGCCCATAATCGCAGGAACACCTCGACCCCAAACAGCCTCGAACCACGTGCACCGTCTGTACAAATGCGCGCCTATTGGTACCTACATCTGTTTTCCTGGAACACGAGTATGGAGTTTCGGGTGATTCACCAAACCCGTCAGCTTTAAATTAGCCTACTCTTAAGTCGGTTGTTGCCGCAACGAATTATCTACTTAAACGAGAGTGAAACGATAATTACCTAGAAAAGGCACAGTGTCTTTCCCACTTATTTATTCAACAAGCTACAACCGCTGTAAAACATTTCAATTGATCGTATCCGAGTCGAAACGTTCAACGATTACAAAAGGGTCGCAAAGGATATCAACTGCGTAACGAGAGTCGACGTAAGGAGTCGAGCAAAATGGATTACAGAAGCGGTAGATATTATACAGCGATCAAAAGAGGGCTATTCGAGTTAGTTGAACGTAGCCGCGCTAACGACTTGGCATCAGCCCGCAGCGGAGCAGCAGCGGAGCAGCAGCAGCAGCAGCAGAGCAGCAGCAGCAGCAGCAGCAGGTGCTGTCGCCGTAATAATTATAATGCCGTGGCTCTTTCATCGCCGTCGGTAGATTTTCGACGACTTCGGGGTTTAGTCTGGATTGCTCGAGCTCGGTAAATTATTCGACCATTACGCGACGAAACCTTCGACCTTTCTGTCCCAGCCGTTCATATTACGGCGGCGCTTCCAACCATCAGAAATTTCATCCGTCGTGGATGAGAAGATTCCGCTTGCTCGTATCTGGTCGTATCTGGTCGTATCGTTCGCGATACTTGTACGACTTATTCGCTTGCGTTTTCGTTATGGCTGAGAAGACAGGATAACAGGGATAAATAGACGTTTACCGGTCCCTTCCCGGTGTCCGCTCTATCCCGGTTTCTCTGACGTGTTTTCATTCCACTGGTTGGCTGTTCTCCGCGTCGTGTTTCGCGATCCGTGCACGTTCACCCCGCCGCGCCGTGCCGTGCCGTTCGTGGAGGCACGTGTGAGTGTATAATGTAGGTTGCTGGCACCTTGATGAAGGGTTCGCGTGACGAGTACCCTCTATCCACTGCTATCCTGTCTCTCTCTCTCCGTTGACCTGCTCGTCCACACCTCCTATTTTGCGCGTTGCTTCGCAGTCCACACGACGACGTTTGCCTACTTAAGCTTTGAAAAATATACACGCTGCTTGTCGCGAGCAGGAACAATCGTTTCCAGTTTCGGTGCTTTCATCGTTACGTTCAGGAACGGAACGAAAGGAAGCGAAACGAAACGAAACGAAAGGAAACGAAACGAAACGAAAGGAAACGAAACGAAACGAAACGAAACGAAAGCGAGGAAATTGGCAGTCTAACACTGGAAGTCGAGACAGGAGGATCGGAGATGAAGAGCTCGTGTCGGTTAGATACGAGAAGCGAACAACAGGGATGCCGAGGAAAATGTTTTCGATTCGATATAGGATATACGATTTGGACGCGTTTGTACCAACATCGAGAGCGCTCTTTCTGCCTCTGGTCAGCAATGACGTCGCGTTCGAGTTCGCGCACGCACGAAATTGGCTTTGTTCGTGACATCGAAATCGAGGTCGTCGTGAGCAGGACGGGCACGCGAAGAAAAAGAGAGAGTGAAAAGTGGCGGGTGCCAACGTGGGAAAAAGAGACCCGTGGGCTAGTGCTCGAGGAAGAATCAGAGGAGTGTATGGTCGTGGCACCCCGTAGGGCCAGACAATTCCACCTGATTGGTCCGAATTCGTATTGTCACTCGAGAGACTGACGTTTTCGTTCAGCTGGGGATTTCGTGGCAAGTTTCTCGTGCTAACGACGCTATTCGTGCATCGCCGCGTTCTTGATATATCGATCGTACCTAGGAAGAGAACACGTCAGGTCACCGACACGCCCCGGAATCGTTTCAAAATTTTTTAAGCTCGCACGATTTTTAGCCACAGATTACACGACCAGGCTCGCTACGCTTCAGCCCTTTCAGACCATTCAGCCAACAAACTTTTCCCGCAACCCTTCGATACGTTGCTAACGTTTGCATTCAATGACCAGACGTCGGCACGAGCTGGTCAATTTCCGTCTCGAACTTCTGTCAGAGTAATTTATATTTATAATTACGTATACAGGTTTATCGCAACAACCCTTTTCGAATGTCTTTCGACGATTCCCATCTACTTACTTTCTACACCATGCACGCCACGCGTTCGCTCATCATTCGATCGCGCATCATTCGATCGCGCATCCTCAACTTCGAGACGATAACGCGTCTTCAGTTCGTACTTACGTTCGAAAAGTCCAGTCTCGCGTCACCGGAAGCTCGCAAGGTGCGTGACCGTTAATAGGTTCCTATTATCCGTGAAACACGCGAGAGAATCAAGAGTTTGGCAATTTGTTTAAAGGTTGCAAAGGAGCCGGTTTTACAAGGGACAATGTTAGACGGGTATCCATTGCGTACAAATATGTATCTCGTAACTCGGACTTGACGGTCACGCATCCTTAGACCGCGCGCGCAGCTGCGGTCTTCGCTTTATTAGCATACCTATAAAAATGAACGCGCGAGCGAACGGTCGCGGTAGCGCTCAGTCGGTCGCGCGCGCGCGCGCGCGCATTCGGTGTGTCCACAAAGGGGCATAAATTGCTGCGATAAATTACACCCGAAACTCCCTTAAATATCTCGTAAAATGTCAGTCAACAAAATCCATTAGTTCGAGTACGTCGTTCGAACTTTTGTTTGAGTTGTCGTAATTTGCCGTTTACTCATCGGCCCTACGGTCCGTCGCGTCGCGTTGCGTCGCGTCGCGTCGCGTCGGTTGGTTGCAAGGGTTACAGGGAAGGAACTCTGCCGTCCTTGTCGCGAGCGCGATAATTAATGACCGTGAATGTAATCGTAAAACCGTAATAGCACGTAACTGTGGCTTCAAAAAGTAATTCCATCTTTTCTGTTGCCGAGCAAACGTGCCCGTTTTTCGTCCACCGCGAAATTTATTCACACGTAGTAAATTAAAACGATTAACGAACTCGTAAGTCGTAAGTTGGACAAACGGAAAATGATTTACTCGGATTTCGAAGATTGGCAACAAGCTCCCACCCCCTCCTCCAATCCCATCGACTGTCTCGCTCCGTCCCTTTCTTAACTGGCTCTTCCGGTTTGCGATGCCTTTGCGATGCCTTTGCGATGCCTTTGCGATGCCTTTGCGATGCCTTTGCGATGCCTTTGCGATTCCCTCGAAATCGGTTAATTTCGAACCGAGACAAATGTCTCTTTGCTCGGCAGCTATCTCTGGTTCGGCCATCTTTCGTGGCACCTGCGCGCACGCCACGCGATTCTCCTCCTCTCCACCGATGCGTTTCAACTGTGAGTAGAGAAGGCGATACACTTACCTGCCCGTTTTAGTGATGATCATCTCAGTGCCAAGATCGTTGAACTTGTCCCACAACTCCTTAGTTTCGAGGTGGCACTCGACGTCGCGGAGCTCGTCGGAATTGCAACTGGTTCTCAGCCGATGTTTCCGTTCGTGCTCGTTGTAAGCGTCTTGACATTTCCTCGTCGACGAGCTCGTGCTCAAATCGTCCGGCCCACCACCGTGAACCGGACCGTCGTCGACGCTGCTGCACTCTTCGACGTCCACGTCGACTTCCTCGTCTTCCTCGTTGCCCGACTTTTCCGTTCCTTCGCTCTCGCCTTCGCAATTTTCCACCTCGTCGTCGGCCAACAGCGCTTCGTCCGTCACCACGGTCGCAGTCGCCACTATATTTACTGGCGATGTTCTCGACCCTGAAACGTTCCCAATTGTTCGTTACTTTGCTTTCGATTCGATTGCACCGTGTACCCAATGGGTATGGAACGGAATTATGCCATTCTGAGACAGCGTTTTTCATCGACGCGACTTCCATTAGGCGTGTCGATTTAAATGAGCAAGATCTACCGATACGATAGGGGCGAACCCAAGAACCGGGGGGCGAAGGTAGGTAATTAATCGAACTGAGCGCGCATCTGCCACGAAGGTGGCGCCTAATTAAACCGTCAGATTTCAAGAAAGCCAATCCACCACGCCAGTGTACACAATGTTAATTGCACCGGTCACGATACCGATCTGTTAATTTGTACTATTCCGCGCGAACAATGCGTCTTCCGGTGTCGTATCTCAAATTGGATCCGCAAACGATACCTGTGCGTTTATGCACGCATATAACATTATGTAGTGCAGCGCGCGCGTGTCCTACACCCCGGAGAAAAAAATTGCTTCTCTCGAGAAAGTATTTTCGCGAAGCATGTTTCTTCGTTCAAACGAAGCAACGTCCTGGCGACAGCGTCGACCACCGGTGTCCCGAGTTCCCTTTGACGTTGCCTTCTAATCGAGTCGTCGCACGAATGCAACTTCTAATTTGCAAGCACATTTTTTAACCAGACAATTCCAAGAAATATACATTCGGAACGTGTTCACGAACTACGAGCAACATTTTTTTATAGTCCCGATAAAGGAGGTAGTTATCAGTAGGAGTAAGGGATGCCTTCAAGGAACCGTCACTTTCACTTTCACGTTCGCAGCAACAATCGAATGCGTTAGTTTTCATAGATGTGACCGAAGTTAGATCTGCAGATGGATAAAAGCATCGTTCTCAGTTCGCGATTAAACCGAAGAAGAAGTCGCAGGAGGTTTCGAACGCAAAGTCAGCTGTCGATACACGGCTGTGGATTGAAATTAGAAAGGCTAGGTCGAGCCGGGAGCACGAGCAGAAGGAAGATATTTTGGCAAGGCAGCGAACAGCAAAGACGCGACACGGGTTCGTGAAAAAAAGAGCGAGTAAGCGACTTAGCGGCGCATCGCGTGCTTCCCGCGTTCGTTGCGTGCCCTCACGTGCATCTGCGTGCAGGTACACGCACTCGTGCACGCACTCGTGCACGCACTCGTGCACGCATGGCCTCCCCTTCAATACCAACTTCATCTTCGCGCCTATACTTTGCTCGCCGATACAAAGCCGGCGCATTTCCAAAGATTGCTGCCGCTCCGCGGCGCGATCAACGCGAGCGCGTTACTTCGTATTGAACCCTTCGTGAATGGTGGCCGTATGTCCGACAGACAGAAAATTTCACACAATTTCCTTGTTGAACCGTCGAGAGAGAACGGGACTTGATTCTGTAAAACGCATAGGTACATTACCTCTGAAACAGCTGGTCGACAGTGGCGACCATCGGGGAAAGCTTCGCGCGTTAAAATTAACACTTCAACCGTGTGCGTGTTTCGTGCGGCTCGACCTCGACGTTCTCTCACGAACATCACGCATAGTCGCGGTTTTCATCTCAAACACGTCTGCACTTCCTCCTCTTCGTTCCCTCCGCTTTGATTCGCCAAAAGTGCGAGAACGTTCGGGGCGATCGTTAAACGAAAGGCCATTGTTCGAACGATTTAACGAAATCGTGATTATAACGAATATGTCAACGACAATCTGCCGCGAGCAGCTCGAGCTGCCTCGTACGTATCAGGAACGTTCTACAAAGACGCATTGTCACGCGACGGATTACGTTCGCGACCTTACTGTTTCTCTTCGTCGCATCGTTACGCGTCGCACGATGGATTTTGTATGGTTGGCCAACTCATTGGCCGAGAAATAACACTTGAAATCCACATTGGTGGTCCGAACGATGTATCGATGGTACGTATAGGTGGTATAGTAGGTAGAAGAAGCGATGGCTTGTAACGCACAAGCCAGCAGAACTGTCGCGCTCTTGCTGTGGGAAAAAAGGGAAAATAAAGGAACGAAGAGAGAGAATGCACGAGTATTGAATTTTGCATCGTGTAGAGGAAAGTGAAACCGTTGTTCAACCTGCTCATATTTTATGCAACAATACGTTAGCGAGACGGGGTAACTTCTTACCGGAAGCTTTCAGGACAACGGAAGGAGTTAAGGTTCCAAGCGTAGCGTCCCACCAAGAGGTGGTCCCATGTTCCATGATCTTAAGGCAAGAAGAAATATGACCGAGCTACTGACGTCAGCTTCCTTTTGCCACGACCGACAGCCGACCACCCAGAATCCTGTCACCACCCAGCCGTTCGAAGGACGTTGCTCAAAAGGATCGACGAGAACGAGCCGAATAACGATCGCGTTACACCAGACGACTTAACGCGCGCTTCTTTCTCGATTGTTGGCTGGCGCGGCTAAACCGACCAATACCTACGGACAAGATAGCTCGAGCGTCGAATCGAACGACCTTCGACAGGGATCCGACTAGCATGCCACGCCACGCAGGGCTTCAACGTTTATCGCCGGACCAATTTCATTATTGTTATGAAGCCGTTAATAACCGTGCGCACACGCCACACTGCCGCGAGCTTCAATTGATTTCGCGTTACCGCCTCGCAACGCGCGCTTTCGTTCGCGCCCCGTTATTATTAATGCAAATCCCCCTTCTCTATTATCTGCCACCCCCTTCTCGCCTCTTCCATTAGCCGGTAGCATGGCGAGATACAAGGTAGTCGCGGGACAATGATTACAGGCGTCAGTGACGGGGGTCGCGACGGGGGCCGCGACGAGCGCGCGGCTGCAATAGGAAGATCCTATGAATCTAATTGTGTTTGGTATTTAATGTTTTCCACCTCTCGCCCACTTCCTCCCCTTCTGTTCATTCTACGCGGCGAAACTTGTTCTTGGGAACGATTAAGAATCTCTAGATTACAGCCGCGTAAGCTGTAATGGCGTCGTTAAGTGCGTTAATGTGATTACCGGTTGAAAGCGTCGAACGAACCGAGGGGCAAAAACAAGGACAATTTACGGTTCCCGTCTAGAAAAATTCCTACGTCCCTGAAAATTGCATTTTCGTCTTCGATCTTAGAGCTCGCAGAATGGCCAATCCTTTTCCACTTTATTCGAGGTGTCCGTGGCGATGGTTACACAGTTGCAATGTTCGCAGCAGTTCAAAGATAGCTCGATCGTTAATTTTGGTGCGAACAGATCAAATTTACGCGCGATCCGTTGGCAACAATTATGTAGTCGTTTTATTTTCTGCTCGGCAATGCTCCCGTTCTCGCCACTAATTATCATCCGAACACCGGTGCGAACGTGTTTTTCGATCCAACTCTCTTACTAATTCTATTTTCACCCGTCTAATTGATCGCGAATTTCTAATGAAACGGACGCGAGCTAGTCGTCGCTCGATCTAATGGATCTTGCGAGGGCTGAACTTCAGGCAACCACGAACGAAACTTTTATTACCATTTTATTACCAGGTTGACAAGGACGCTTGTCAACCGAGAACCTTTGTTTTAGAACTCATATCAGCCGTTTCTTCGGAATAGTTCAGGAAAAGACTTCTCCAATTCCTACTTTTTCTGCATTCTAACGATTCGAATCGCATACCGTCGGATAGAAAACGTTGCAAGATAAACTCGGGGATAGAGAAATTACAAAACCGCCAATGTAATGTACACTTTTGTGTACAGATATTGCACCGACGCGACGGAACGAACCGTTGCAATAGCTTCACGTTTATTCTCTATTTCTTTAGTTACCGTCTCATCTGCGACTGCTAACAACTTCATTTCTTTTAGGTATCTAGTTTATCGATTTTTATCAAAGTCTAGCGTAGAGGCTAAATTTTGAAATGAAAGTAGGTATACAGGTAGGGTGCGAAAAATAAAACTGCTCATTTGCAACGAATCGATCTTTCTACGTTTACGAGGAAAAAGATATCGATTTAAGAGAGGTTAGATCGGTGAAAGGGAAATTCGATTTGGAAGACGCGTCTCGTAAACCATGAATAGGTACGTATTCGTATCTATTAGGAATGCGCCTACGCGCCCGCGAGCGAATGCACGAAGAAGAAGAAGAAAAAAGAGATACTCACGGTGATCGAGAACAGAGTTGGCGACGAATCCTCTAGCAGTTGGACATTCCAAGTTGGTGTTAGCGGTAGCGGCAGTGTTGCCAATGCCCTGCAGGTGGTAATGCCCGAAGGACGGACCCCTGGGCGCCATGATGGCCGCGATGCTGAAGTCCGTCGCTTTTCCCCTTTCCCCTTTCGTAGGCATCCCTTCTCGCACGACACGACACTTTGATTCCTATTTTCCTCCTTTCTCTCTCGCTCCTCTTTCTATCTCTTCTTCAACTCCGTTATCACTTGATTTCTCGGTTCCGTGAGTATTCGTCGAGATATCACCATCAGTTGTCACTCGCGAGAAGAGATTCGGTTTCGTTGTCAGTTCCGTCGCGCCGATTCGGTGGTATCACTAACGGGAGCTCGGTATCGTCGTTGACGCGAGCGAAAGACACGGTACGAGACTGCTCGACATCCCACATCGACTTTCCTCGAGGAAAACGCGAGGGCACCGGTTCGAATTGCGAACGAGAGTGGGAAAGGCAGGTAGAGCGAAGCCGAAGGATGGGCCCGACGAAGCGAATCGTCGAGAATGGAAATGGTGTCGAGCGGGTGTCGAGCGGGCGACGAGAGGCTGAGAGGTGACGCTGGTGGGTGAGAGCGTAGAACGAGGCTCGGATCGGCGCGGCTCGGCGCAGAACGAACGCGTCTGCGCTGCTCGACTTCCCGGACTCCACTGGGCCGCCGTTCCTCCTCCCACGCGCATCGCTCGCCCCACCAACTGTTCGCAGTGGCAACGGCGCTCGGGCCTGACCGTTCGCGGAGCCCCTGCGATTAGACCAACCGAACCGAGGGAGAAGGAGAACGCCGAACCGAGAGAGAAGGAGAGTGCGCGCGTCGCCCGCCACCCCTTCTGGGCGGGTCCTTCCGCCAGTTCCGCGGCCTCCTCGACGAGTCGAGGCGGTCGCGTCGGCTCGAGGGATCGGCCGACGGTCACGTGACCGATCGAGCCCGCGGAAACGCGAGAAACCGCGACGAGGGCGGCGCGAGCTGCAGCCGATTCTCTCCAGGCCACGCCTCTGCTTAACCACCGACACGACCATCGTCGCCCCTTCCGCCGCCGCCGCCGCCGCCGCCGCCGCCGCCGCCGTATCCAGCACCGATAACGGAGCTATCTCGAAGCGACGTGGCCGCGCGCAACGACGAAAGAGAGATCGATCGACCCCTCGCGCACCGGATGCCCGCCGTTCCTACGTATGTACCACGACTGTACCCGCATTGGCGTAGGATCGTGTCTCACGACCTCCGCAACCTCGCATCTGTCAGCTCTCTCATCATTCGACCGCCATTGCCGATTCTTCATCATTCACGTAGATTGTTCAACATTTCCATGGCATGTCGAAGTCATGGTCGCGAGCTTCTGCACTTTAGACGCATCGTTCTTTTCTGCGGTCCGTCCGTTTATCGGTTAAAAGGCGAGTCGTGTTTCGATCTATGTGTAACGTTACAATGGGTAATAGATCTACCTTGGTACACCGATCGCGCCTGTCACTTATTTCTTACGACTTCGTAAGAGAGCATCGAATATTCTCACGTATAGAGTAGAGGGTTGGAAAGTTCTTTCGTTCAGCCGCGATTACGCCAATGGAGTTGGCCCAGCCGAAGCGATATACCTACGTATCCACACTGGCTGCTAATAGAGGCGTATTCCGCGTTGCGTCGACTTTCCAGGTGGAACCTGGCATCGCCTCGAACCTCTACATCGAGAATTTCGCGAAGATTCGCAAAACGATTCCTTGTACACGTAGTATGTTCCTCCAGCAAACTCTTAGAAAGAACACGTTTACCACTTGTCGTAAATGATTTCGTAAAGACTTTTTATCATCGATTAGATACTATTTCCTCGGTGAAAACGAAAAACGAAAAAGATTGGAGGCTGAGTAACGAGAAAGAGAAGTCGCTGGAACTGAAACTGTGGTGTCGTTGATCCGTCGAGTGGCGCGTACGACAGCGAAAAGCGCGTCTCACCGTATCGGTTGTAGCTACCTTCGAGAGCATCAGCAGGAGATTTACGGCGTGTGTTTAGGCACTTAGCTGATCCACCTAGCCCCCTCCTCCCTCTTTATTATACTAATTTCTCGGGTATGTCAAAATAGCTATCCTGTACCGGCCTCCTGAATTCTATTCGACACGCAGGGTGCCCTCGTAGTCGACCGCATAAAGGATCCCATCCCGTATAAAATATGAAGACCCGTGTCTCCCTCCTCCTTCAGGTAGCTGAAAAGACACGGCAAGCTCGAGATGTCTTTCGAGCAGCAGGAGCGGCAGGCAGGAGCGGCAGGCAGGAGCGGCAGGCAGGAGCGGCAGGCAGAACGTCCTGTCCCCGACTCCAGACCCCCCGTTTGCTTTGGCATTCGAATGTTTTTAAGGCGGTTGCGGTTGCTCCGAGGTGTCACCGTTGCTTTTCAAATTCGTCACCCGTGGGGAAAGTTGCCATTAAACTAGCTACGACTGTATCCACTTAACTGAGCTTCTCGTCTACGCGTGACCTCCGAGTATCCGTCTGCTGCCTTTTACGATAGAACAACCACACAGACCTGGATACTTTTGTGTCGATGCAGTCATCTTCATTTACGCATGCGGTAGAAAAAGTGTCTCTCGTGATCGTGACATGTGCGACTGTAGAATCGAGAAGCGAAGGAAGGGGCAAGCAAGGGATGACAGAGGACGCAAGGAAAAGTGGCAAAAAGAAAAGGAGCAGAAAGCGGAGAGACGGTAAGGCAACGACGTGCATGGCACGATGGTACGGAGAGGTAGGTACACGAGAGTCATTCATCATCGGAAGAGAGGAGAGGCCTGCGCGAGCTGCATCGCCAGCCGGTAGTGGTTATCGTTGGTAGAGGCAAGTAGATGATGGTAGAGGTGGCAGGCCACCCACGCTGTACGCTCGAATTCAGTGGCGAGACTGAATCTTCGATGAGTGCATCGAATACCTACTACACATATGTCATATACCCTTACTTTTCGGAGCCTGGCTATCTATCGCTGGAAATTCTTGGAGTTTGCTAACGCTGCCAGAATCTGATCTCAAGGGGGTTGTTTGTAAATTCTTTCTCACGGGATCAAGAACGAAAGAAGAGAAAAGAAATTCGTCGAGATGGCAAGGCTTGCGCTCCGAGTTCAGAACGGTGTAGCAACGTGGGCGGACTATAAACGAAAATCTCTCATGGCACGAGCTTCTCAGCTTCTCTGGAGTGCTTTCTGGAGAGGGTAAACACGCGGTTTCTTTCCCTCGCCCCCTCTGACTGTTCCTAATAATAACAACGAAATTGCCGTTCATGGCAGCGATAACGAGGAGACGATGTCGAGGGAAGACCAGACAGTAGTAAACACAGAGAGCGAAGAGGAAGAGATGGAAAAGGTTGCCGCGAGAATTCCTGTAAAAGGACATCGGCTCGTTGGTACTCGAGGGCTAGTCGAGGGCTCGGTCGGCCGTCAAGAGCGTCGCGGCGCCAGCCTTCGTTCGCTTCTCCCTCGAGGAGGCAGGCAATCGAATCTCTTGGCGTGGAAAACGTAAACCGTCTGCTAGACACGACCGTGTACACTTGTGCCGCGCCAACGGGCGCGCGCACTCGACCGAGGAGCAGTCGCTTCTGCGACTGGTTCGAAGGATAAAGCCAAGAGATAACGCTACGAGCCGAAAGTGAACGGCCGGCACAGCCAACGATGATTATTCAAATTAAAGCAGATACGGATCGGCAAAAGAAGGCCTGTGAATTTTTCCTCGCACGATTCGCAAGTTCCAATCGCGACCACATGCCGGGCACAGCACATTCTCCTATAGCGTGTCGTCTTTCCGTCGCTCCGCACTGCGCATCACCATTGGGATTACAATGCGTGGGCTGCGAAAGTGTAAGACGAGGGAAAAATACGAAGGCGAAGAAACTGTGAGGAGATGGAAGGCGATTTGGAGAAAGGGGGAAAGGAAAAGAGGTATCTGTGTGCATGCGTGGCGTTAGAACACGTGTAAGGGGTAGAGCGAACAACTATATACTCCATGAATAATCCATGTTCCCGAGTGTAGCATGCTCGGTCTCGTGGGTGTGCTCCATTGGTAGCTTAAAGCGATGCCAATTCTCGAAGCGCTTCAACTCGGATGATTGGCAAGATTCTGTTCGATCCTCGAGGTCGGTTAATATCCTCCCGAAATCGACAGGTTAGGCGTTTACGATACCGAATTATCCAATGACAGATAGAAGGCAATTATCGAACGTCTATCGGTGAACGAATTTGCGTCGCGAACCGCTGCGAGCGACAGTCTGTAACGAAGCCGCGACGCATCGTACCGTGCGAGTAATTTTGCTGATGGTAACGCAACAGCCGCGAAATACCCAAGAGCGCGCAGTTCTCTCTTCGCTTCTGTTCGCTTCTGTTCGGTTCTGTTCGGTTCTGTTCGATTCGACGGGCAAGCGTTCTTCATCGATTTCGATCGTTGCGATTTCAATCGAACAACCGATTGTCGGAAGTTCGCTCTCGACCCAACCAGGAGCGTTCGCTCGAACGTGGTAAACGCGGAAAGTCGAGGAAGGAGAAGACTAGCCGCGATAACGATCGCGAGAAAGCTATCGACACGCGAGCACGTCGACGCCCGTTTCACTCTGCAAACCGAGAAAATATATGGAAACCGTGCAAATGTATGCGCACCCTAATCAAAAGTAGGCGGAGTTTCGAGGCACGGAGAAGATATCGCGCTCGAGGAAACGTGGATGCATCCGGCTGAACTCGTGTTTGTTTATCGTTCTTCCTGGAGTTTCGCGAATCGTACCGCGACTGAATCAATATATATCGCTTCCGTCTTCCGACAGCGACCTCGTTGAATGACACGTAATTTACAGTTCCTAGGCCTTCTCCTATATAAACTAAACTATAAACGAATAAAAAGCAATGAGGTTATCCAGTTTTGCTCGAATTTCATGAAATGAGGTGAACTCTGTTGAATGATCGTGAGGTACGGGTACGGTTGCAGCCGCGATAGTTGGCATCCCCGGTGGTACGCGCGTCAATGCGCACGCCGATAGGTGTACTACGTACAAGGTTCTTCCTATTCGAAACCATCCACTACCTGTCCCGACGAGCGCGTTAGCCACAGTATGGCTAGCATTAAAATTTACACGATGCTTATCTAAGCTAACGGTGGCCTGTCTACGTAGCGGCGCGGAGCAAGGGGATGCTGCTATCTATCTACGTGTACTCTACATAGATGCGTGTGCGTGAACTCGCGAGAGCGTGTACAGGTGTGCTCGTCGATACGAAGAGAGGCACATCGAAGCGCGATTACACAGAGTATGTACCACTGTAGAGAAACCAGTTTTCACGAGCACGGACATTAATTCTCGAATTCCAACGTCGCGAGCTCCTGTTGCTGGCAATTTGTTAATTATAATTTTATTTTCGACGCGCGAGCAGTTTGGTCAACGGGGGAGGCATCGTAAAATACGCGTTCGCACCGACGAGATAATAAAACGTGAATCGCGAGACGAGTCGGCCGGGATTCCGAAGTGGCTTGAAATTAATATCGAGACGACTATTAATTGCAACGAAGCAGGCAGAGAAGCGAGCAGGCAAGCAAGCAACCAGGCAGGCAGACAGGCGAGCTGCCAGACGGACGGACCGACGGACATAATGAAGTCAGCATTTTATTACCGCTACCGGTAGTAAGTTTCTTTCTTGGAAAGAACACCGGGTGTCTAGGAAATATCGGAGTTGTAAATTTTGGGGACAGGCCGCGCGTTCGTAGGACGAGGTCGTCGAAGATCAAAATCTTTGCCCCGAAGATACTGGTCCATTTTCACAGTATTTTGTGCCTTCGGGAAAGGTTATTCAACGAGATACGACAGCTCGCGTCCCTTTCACGCGGACAGATCAGCAACCGACTGTAAAACAAATAAATTGCTCGTGTTCTTCGCGGCGCGGCGCGGCGCGGCGACGAAATTTCGTGTCCAGTCGATCGAGAAATCTCGTCGAATCGACGAAACGTTTCTCGGGAGGATCTCGCGCGACTCGCGCGACTCGCGCGACACGGCGGGGTACGACACGGTGTGTCAGCCCGGAACCGGATCAGGATGGAATTCCAGGAGGACCAGCTACGCGTTACAACGTGTTTCACACTTCGGGTTATCCGCCCACGCCCCACCAAACTAATATATAATGCGACATTAGAATAACAAATACCGGTTGAAGCATCCACGCCTAAGAGCTGCGGGGCGCCACGGTCCCTAGCTAGGCACCTACATAAATACTAATATGTGTATAAATAAATACATATGTTTAGAGTGGGGGTCTGCGAGGAATCGGGGAACTGGGAAAAATTCTGCCGACTTCGTGGCTCGTTGCTCGATAAACTTTAGCAGAGCCTAAGGGTACTTTCGAAAACGCCGTTTACGGAAGGTCTATCCATCATCTCGAATTCTCACAGTCGTGACAGCTACTCTACCTTTTGCACTGGCCACCGAATGAAACGAGCAAGTCGAATTAATCGAGAAAAGGGTTCTTTTCTTCTCCTCTTCTTATTTTCTGCGATAAAGATTGATCGTAAAGATTTTCAGCCGAAAAGTAGCACAAATTACCTGCTCGGTTTCTCCTTATTCTTTTTCCAAGACGCAGATGTAGCGAGGGGAGGAAATCGGGGGATCGCATTGGTTTTTCCCCAAGTTTTCATCCCTCCTTAGTAACAGCCCGCGGGCTGTACTTACGCGATACCAAATGGTCGCTGGGGGACCCTAATCGAAATTAGTTTTTTAATTGGAGAGACTTATTTAGTCGTTAGGATTGCGAAGGAAAGAAAAAAGCGGCACGAAAAGAGCGAACCGAATGGCAGGGTGGGAACACGATCTCGACGAGTAATCGTACCGCTTTTTCGTTTCTTCGTGTCTTCGTGTCTTCGTGTCTTCGTTTCCGGTAGGTAACCCAGATTATTTACATAAGAAATTAGCGCAATTAAGAGCAAAGGGGACGCAGCGCGTATTGAACCGGACGTAACGAAAGTACCATTTTAACATTTGCGATTAAGGGTGGAAAATTCCCGTGAGAATTGTGTAGAATCTTGGCGCGTCGTTCGCGGAATATTAATCGAGTCGACGCGATGCGACGCGATGCGACGCGATGCGACGCGACGCGACGGATAACGCTTGGCATAAGCCAGGAATATTAAGGCCGTTAGCAACGTAAGTAGGAACAGATAGGACCGGTTAAACGAATAAACGTTTTCGAGAGACGATAAAAGCGCATCGACGGGAAACTGAGATGGTGAGCTGTGGCAGTGGAAGAAAGCGGGAGGAAATAATGAGGAGGTTGGAAAAGGTACCGACACAATTCGCGCCGAAATAATACGTACGAGAAGCTAGGGAAAGGAGAGCGAGTGGTTCTGTTTCTGGGTAATTTCATAATTAGCGAAGAAGAGAGAGTGAGGGTGAGAGTGAGTGTAAGGGTGAGGATGAGGGTGAAGGTGAGGGCAAAAAGCGAACGGGTGCGAGTTTCATTAAGCCGAAAAGGAAGTGAAGCTAGCAACTCGATCGAACGGGAACTATTAAAGAGAACCCAGCGAAAATTATAAACATGCTCGTTATCCACAACAATCTGTAGGGATGCGATCAAAGTACCGAGAGTTTCGATTTCAACGAAAAACGATGAGTTACGACATGATACTTTTTTACCAATTTCATTACGAGCCGGAAGGGCATTGCTCGAGAAAATAAAGAGCGTCGGTAAGTGGATAAAATCGGGGAAAAATGATCTCTTTTTACTTGAGCTGAGATCGTATACGGCTCAGTAGGTATTAAAGATCGATACGATCTCATTACGTAGGTACTGTTTCACAGCGACGACATTGTGCGATTTCGTGGTCTTGAAGAGGCTGTCTGTTCTGGACGAAACGGTACGATTGAATTTTCCGTGAAATTCCACTGGTAGAAAGAAGACGGAAAAAAATTTACTTTGCGAATCTTCACCCTCTGCGAAGCGACTCGTAAATCTGCGTAAGGTCAGTGGAGTGGGATACGGGGAAAGGTCGGAGGTGAGGCACGGAACGGAGCCACCCTCTTTCGAGATTGCTCTTCGAGCGGGACAGCTCGGTCGATAAAACAATTGCCGGGGGGATAATCGGCATTATTTACGCCGGATTCTCTGTTAGATAGGCGAGGGTAGCAGCTGGGGGCAGGCGGGGAAGAGGGTTGCGTCGCGTCCTATCATGGGCCGGAATACTCTTGGTATATAACCACTGTACGAGGGTAGTTAGAAAAGAGAGGTCCGAAGAGAAGATTCCCCAGCAGTTATAAGCCTAGGGTGATCTCGTGCAGCGGCTTCGTCGGCTTACGGCTTATCCCGCTGATCCGCCCTCGCCGTTAAACTGCTCCCAATTAGATACGTCACTGGATTTCGATGTCAACTGGCTATATAAACCTACCGCCGCCGCCGCCGCCGCCGCCGCCGCCGCCACTGCCACGATCTCTCCCCCGGGACAACTACCACCCTGCCTTCCCACAACATACACTGCGTTTTTTCGATCGTTGTCCACGGCGTGTTAAAAAAATTTCTGCTCTGATACTCGGATCAGATAATTGCTCCTATCTATGTGCTTACATTCATCGTTAACGCTTTACATATTCCTTCGTAGAAATAAAACTGGCCAGTAGATATAAATCGCTGATCATTTTAGTGTCCAAGCACGAACAGAAGATAGTTGGCGTAACAAAGAACTTCCGGCTGCGGTAGGTATTAAAAAAGACAACTGCTTCTTAAATGGATACCTACCTGCCGTTTCACGAGGACTATGCGACGAGAGGGGAATCGTATAACGTTGTTGCGAAATCAGGCTAATTTGTGTGACAAGCGATTATAACTGGCACGCGATACCGTGGCATAAGTAGACGTCGCGCCGATTACCGTGCTTTTTTCGACGAACCCAAAGCGTTCTGCGGTTCGACCGCTCTTCGGCTACTGGTCTTTCTATAGCGCCTAAAAGGGGCAAAATATGAGAAATCGATGTCTACGTTGGCCAAATGTTCTCCAAAACCTGTCATTCCGCGCCGTCACGAGCGTAACTGCCGACGTAATAGCCGCTGATCAAAGATGGCCGACACAATGGCCGCGTAATTCACGCGGGCACCGTTTCGTCTTTTCAAACGCTTAACCAGCCTAAACGAGCATCGTTCCTTCCGCAAAACATTGACACGCGATTCCGCTAGCGTGTCAGTTGGACGATACATTAGGCGCTACATTTACCTACTCTCTTGTTCCCTGCTTTTTGTCGAGACAAGTAGCTAAATAGCTAACTAAGTAACTAGTAGGTAGGTATTATTTCGTTCGGATCGACAGCTTTCTGCTTTTCTAATATACTGCGGTGCCTTTACCTCGATCGATTATCTTTTCCTGATTTTCTATCCCTTTTGACGGTAGCTTGCTTGGATATGTTTGCTGTAGCAATTATTGATGACAGAACGTCAGACTTTGTTAGGTGCCTTTTTCTTTTCTCTTAGTATTAATCCGTGAAATTGATTATGCGATGACGAGAAAGTACAGACGTCGATCAAACAGACATGCAGGCAAGTAAACAAGCAAGCAAGCAAGCAAGCAAGCAGTCAGTCAGTCAGTCAGTCAGTCAGTTAGTCAGTGAGCGAAGGAGTCCTGTTTGTTGGACGGGGTGCATGCGTAATAAGGTAGATGCGCCATTTCTCGCTCCCTTTTTTTCATGACCCTCCCTAGCTCGTGTATCGTCTTCGGGATCCCTCCTACGATCCCTGTACATTACCCTTTGCTCCAGAATACGAAGAAAGCCGTAGCAGATTATGCGGTGTCATTGCTTTCTGCGATCGTCCACAGTCGACGTAATCCTTGCACAAATAAGCTCCCAACTGTTCGATTTGTCCGCGAGTAAATACAGTTTCAATTGCGATGCAAATTACTTTCGAATTTGATAGGGTAACACGTCTACGGGAAGAAGAGCGGACTTATCGATTTTCAAATTCCTCAAATTCGATTTTAAAAGCCTAGAAACGATACGGGAGTACAAAAGATGGTTAGTCGACTTTTACCAGATTCCAGCTGCGGGAACATTGTGTCCTGGGGTATAGCTCGTCGAGGAAAGCGCATCGACGAACGATGAATTACCTTTCTTCTCGTCGTTACGCAGTCATTCAGTCCGTGTTTGGGCAAAATGTAACGGCGAATCCTCGAGCAAACAGAGAAAGGCAAACGTCAAGCTGTCAAGGGACTGGCAACTTTGACAACCGCTCGAAAACGAACTCTGTCGATCGGAGTTTGCTTCGAGGAACAGAACTCGCAAGAGCGAGCACATCCTGCCACGTACCGTTTTCTAATTATCCTTTCTCCAGCAAGCTCGTCGGTCGTTCTAGTCGTCTGGAAAATAAATTTCAAGAATTAGAGAGAGCACCTCTGTTACACGGACGAATCATGAGAAATAAAAGGATAGGTACGTAAAAGGGCGGACCGTAACCGTTTCGAAAGTTTTACTGCGGTGAGTTTCTCTGATGACAGGAAACATTACACGTGCCATGCACTTGGATACCCCTCGCTTCCGGGGTAAGTTACGTTAAACATCAACGGCGAATCGTGATACATAAGAATACTATCGGCCATTTTGAGAAATTAAATCACTGTCTCCGTCGCTTCAGAACAAGTCCAATTTCTAATGATATTTCTAAGCGAAACGATGACTTGTTCATAAATCAAGTTGAAAACGTATCATACTTCTTCCATAAATCAAATCGATTAGCATATGACGATTAATTCGACGACTGGGCCAATCGAAGACAATACGTATTGTCTTCCATGTCTTCCGACGGGTATGTTGTTTTGGGGTAGCGTGAGGTTCGTGCTGCCATCTAGAAACCTGTCCTCAAACTGGGAGATCCTTTCAAAGGATGAGCAGGATTTCGCGTAGATGCTCTCTGTTTATCCAATAGCAGGAAAAGTAAAGAAATAAATCAGACGGTTTGCGATGTTTTAATACGAAGATAATGTTGCGTGAATTTCGTATTTATTGAGAAGTTGATATCAGCCTGATGAAAAAGGTGAGGGTGATCGAGAGAATACAGACGGCAAAGTACGATTGTAGAATGCTTGCGAGAGAATTTTCGAAAGCTCGACGACACCCTCGACCTCCTGCTATCGTCTAATATTTCACGAGATCTTCTCGGATTCTTGTGAGCCTGCGAGACCCCCTATAGCCGTTGGCTACACGAAAACATATACGTCACTGACGTACTGTTCGCAGTGATTCTGATGGATCCTGGGATTCAATGGGAACAAAAGAATGTTGGTTTAGCATGGAAGGCGTGTTTGTTATTTTGATGAGGTATAATGGGATGGATCTTGGGTGTTGATGCATAGCGCGTAGCAGGGTGCCGAGTCCAGAATCTCGTGGATCCAAATGGAGATCAGCACTGGGCCCCGTAGGCCTCTTCGAGACTCAAGACCCCTGTAGACAGGGGCCGCAACACGTCCATCACGTGTCACGGTTATGTATTTAGACATATCTCACCGCTCACCGCTCACCGCTCACCGCTCACCGCTCACCGCTATCCTGGGTATTCTTCTTCCTTGCTCCCTCTTCTTCTCTCCTTTACCCCCTTCTCCCCCTCCATCTAGCTTTTATCCACTTTGTTCTAATCTTTCCTTTACCATATTTCTTTCTCCCTTCCACGATTCTTGTATTCGTCTTCACTTGCTACCAGCTTATCGTTGCATCCTCTATCCTCCTTTTTACACTTTCAATCGAGACGAAACTTTTATCCAAGCTTATTCTAAAACCTCTATTAGAAATTTTATTATCAAATCTAGATTGTGTTTAATAATTCTAAAGGTACATCTACATATGTATCGTTTAAGTTGTAGGTGTCTAATGATGGTAGCTAACGTAGTTGATATTTAGCGAACAATTATCTAAATAAATCAGAAGAGAAGGAAATTGATTTCGCAACGGCACCGGCGCCGGCGCGGCATTACATCTGCTGTTCGAGTTAAGTTGATAAATAGTTCGTTTGATGGTTAGCGGGGAAAGCTCGTGTTCCTCTTCGACCTTCCACGCTATCGCGTTCATTCATCGTCCACTGTATTTCAACATTAATTTCTTAGATGGTGATACATCGTTCGTGTCAGTGTCGTACGTACGGTCGCGAACGCTCATCGTACTCTATGTCGTTCTCCTTTGCTGTCCATATCTTTTTTCTTCCCCTCTGTTCGATCCGCTCTTTAACCAATCTTCTCTTACGCTTACGCCGAATAATCGCACACTCGACAAAGCGACTACCTCGATTGCTGCTCGTTAATATTGCCTGCCGCGTGTAGTCGGTAGTCTTGGCCTTCCACGCTGTTCAGGTAGTTCTCGTCGATTGAATTTTTTATTGGTCTAACACAGAAGCCTGTTACGAACCGGTATCCCATTCGTTCTACCGCTTCTGTCCGTTTCTGACGTTCAAATGTACGGTGTTCGATAGTTTGTCTCCAAGATACGAAGTCGGTATCGGGAAACGGCAAGGGAGAACATGTACTACGAATTTTTCGATTATACGATCATTCAAATTTTATTATATACAAAATAAGAAGAATAAATATTAAAAATGTTGCGAAAGAGCTCTGAACACATAATTATTTACGCGAAAGTTCTCTTCTTTCACTTGCTTGATAAGCTACTATGCGTTGGTGGTAAGTTGGTAAGTACTCGCGACGACATAGGGGCAAGAACGACAACTTATCAGGATAGGTAGAAGTATCCTTTATCGAGTGTAAGGTTTTCTTTCAATACCTATTACTCTCCGTTAAGAGAAACTTTTGACGGCTTCACCATAAAGTTAACGAAACCATCGACATCTTCTAATTGTTTGGAATAAAATTTTGCGGCAATTGTCGCGCGGCCCTCGAATTTTGGTACCATAGAGAAGGAACATTCCGCGTCAGCATCGAGATCTACAGTTTCTGACAATTTTAATTTCAGTTCCTCCTCCAAACCGGGTCCTTCGATCAAAAATCTACCCTTTTTCAATGGTATAGGCAACGGATTTCTAAATTTAGCCCGTGCGTTTAACGTTTCACCGACCACCGGTTCGTTCTCCAACTAAGAAAAGAGAGAAAAATTGAGGTTTTTCGAAAGGATTAATAGAAATGAAGAAAAGGTGGAAGAAAGTGTGTACTACCTACCGTGATTTTAATGTCAGGTTTCCTTACGCGAAAATCATCTTGCGCAAAGTATTCGAAATTGGTATCCTTGACAGTAGCCAAACAGGAAATATTGAACGCGCATTGATTCAATAATCGAGGTCCATATTCTTCCCAGGAAACATCCATACGTATCTCTTCAACGTCTCCCGGTCTAACCGATCGATCTGTGCTCAATCTTTTTACCGGATCGCCAACCCGCCCCGTATATAACACCGTTTCGACTCTCAAAATAACGGAGACTTGGTACTCGTTGAAACTGCTTCTGTTTCTAATCAATAAGACGACACTAAAGGAGAAGATGGCTCGTAGTAGGTATGTCCATAGAAAAATTACGTAAGATTGTAGAAAATTGAACGAAGAATAAAAACCTGAATGGTTGCCCGATCACGATGTCATCGCGAAGTTCAAAGTTGAACATGATATCGTTAAACTCTTCGTTGAGATAGTAACGACTAAACAACGACTGGCTTTGTCGCAGCGCCTTCAACATGGCAGCCCGTTCTTCATCTGATTCTGTGAATAGAAGCTAACAGTGCGTATTCTATAGGGATTACATAATTCGAGAAGCAAGCTAAACTTGTGGATTGTAAAATCCACTTACTTTCCGGATACTTGTACGTATGGGTAATGTCTTCCCTCGACCATCTTCCGACCGCTTTCGTGCTGATGTATTGACCAATTCTGAAAAACGAAGAGGGAATAAGAAGGTAAGAAGGCGCGAATAAGAAGGTGCTGATTCGAGAGCGAATAGGTTGAGAACTTACCCATAGACATCCTTTCGTACCAACTTCAAAGGCTGAGTCGGTCCGTTGTAACGCCAAAACACTTTGTCCGCGTTTACTTCGGCAAAGAGAAACCCGTTGTCATAAGGACGCAGAACCTCGCCCTTTTTTACGGCAGCTACGGAAGCCGGACCGCAACGATACGCGTCTTCGCTCAATTCCTGAGGAGTGGCATCGATCGCTTGCCAGCCTGAACAATCAGGGGACAAATCGAGTCGCTTCATCCAAACCTCGTTCCACACGTGGAAATTCCTGCAACGAGGTCAGATTAAAGGACGCGCGTTGAAAACTCGATCGTATATCTCTTTACCATATCGAGTCGCTGTTCAGCTCTTCCATCACTTTCCCTTCAGCGTCAACGAAATAATCGACCGTCAGGCTACTTTGAGTGTCGTGCGCGCTCGCGTAATTGGTTACTACGCGACAGGGAAGTCCCAGGGTACGGCAAACGGTGGCTAGCACGCCCGAAAACACCCAGCATTGTCCATATTTCACTGGTTTCTTACTCTTGTAATATTGCTGGAGAATCTTCTGTGAACCCAGCCATTTCGTCGGTGGCGTACCACCCTCGAAATCGTCGGACCAATTACCCATCACCGCCCCATTGTCGTCCGGAGAGTTTACCTAAGGCGACAGGAGCGGTATAACGTGCGTCAGGAGAAAAAGATGCTCGATAAAAGTTCTTTCACGGATACGCACAGCCGCGGATAAGATGCGAGATATGACGACGGGATCGCCTCTGCCCGAGACGCGAACTTTTCCGACTTGAATCATCAGATGTAGGGCACAGTCCAATATATCTCGTTCGAACTGTGAATATTTCCAAACCGTTGGTCTCAGACGATTGTAGCTTCCACGCCATATCAACCCGTCCTCTGCCATCACGTATTCCTGTCGTTCATCTTCCTCGTCTAGATACACCGTGTCCTCTGAAAGATCATCAGAGATATGGAATTTTCTGATCGACGTTCGTGTTCATATTTTTCAGCTGCGTGATCGGATACCGATATACCTTCGCACCATGGATTGAAGATCAGGTAAAATGGTTGCTTCAATGTATAGCTAACTGCTCCGTCCAGATTTCTGTTTTTAGTGTCGATATCCATCTTCCATTTACCTATTATAGCGTTCGGGGATGTAACGATCTGAGAACAGAACGGAGAGTCATCGCATTATCTTGTTGTTATTCTTCCTAACGAAAGGCGAATCAAAGAAATACTGTTTGCCTTCAATCGGAGAAAATTTGGATGAACAGCATCGATGGTAGCTTGCCAGGAGCCCTCGGATACTTCTTCCGGATAAAGAACTGGTATCGCAACTAGAGTTCCATGACCGTACTGTGGCTTCTCGATTCCATCCACCGTGAAAACTAATGAGATACCATCGATGTCTGGGTCATAATTTCTCGACAATATCAAGTGTATATAGAACTCTTGTCCACGTCTGACGACCAGCCTCCTTCTGTCATCCTCTCGTGTCATCAGCTCGTATCTCGATGTTTGGTGAGTTTCTCCATTTTCAGCTATACACAGGTCCACGTCCGATATCGTCAAGACAGGAACGCCAAAGTCCTCCCCTGCATAGGTGTAGCAAATACTATTCGTTACTTGAACAAGCAGAACGATATTTTCTACGGAGGAACGAGCACTCTGAAATACATAACTACAATGCTCCTGGCAGATTGCCAATTACGATCAAGATACCGTCGCGTCGCGTCGCGTCGCGTCGCGTCGCGTCACCTGTGAATTATTTTATGCGGAATAATTAAAATTCCCGCGCTTTCTAGCTAGACCTTCCTTCCGAAAAATGGTACGCCTTGTGCGGTAACGAGGAAGCGAGTACTCACAGTAAAACCGGAACGGGAACGGTCTAAGGCGGCGATCATTGAAAGGCCGGTAACGATCGTAAAATCTATAGAACATCCTCCTAGGACTGGAGAAGGCGAACTCGTTCCTCGAAAGCGAACGGAAGACTGAATCCATCGGCGGTAATCGGCGCCGAAGTCTCTTTCGCTTTCTAAGAGGTCCGCGAAATCACTGGAAGACCGCACCTTCTCGTCGAACAAGAGGGAAAGATATCGGCAGCGGTGTATACTCTATAGATACATATCTATGTAGGTGCATAGTGCAAGACGAAACGAGAACCGCCAAGGTCATTTCTGCATCGGCGAACGAGACCATACATGGAGCCGTCGATGACTACTGCATCAGTAGGAGTCACCTACTTTTCATCCTCTCAATTACTTCCCGTAATTTATTCCTCAACCGCGAATCATTTGTCCGATTGTCTAGAAAGATTCCGCGAAATCATTAATCGTTAATAATGCCTGCAAAAGGCCGTGTCGATCAGAATACGGACAGAAAAGTCGGTGATCGTGACTTTTCGTACCTACACAGTTCGCTGAAAGAGTCATTAACGAGTCGAACGACTGACACACTTACGGACATTTCTCTATTATACGGTTACGGAAATTGATCAGGGCAATCAATCCTGATCGACTTGTCCAACTTTTTGTCACGACTTCATTCGTCGGAAAGCAATTGAAATGAGAAAATTGAATCGTTTCTGTTTCTTGCAAAAACATCGATTAAGAAAACAACGGCGATCGTCGCGGATAATCGAACGTCGTTCGAAAAACGAGGGCTCGCTCGTATTAACCATCACCCGTTTCCACTTCGATAAGTCTTATTTGCTTGAGAAAGGTGAGAAAAGCAGTTCCCTGGGTTGAGTCTAGGTCTTGTCAGCAGTATTCGCGAACTGTTCGCTGGCCGAGAGGTAGCTTATGAGAGTATGTCACGTGCACTATCAGAAGCATGAGTGCAGGAACAACAAACAAGCACGTTTTCGTAAACACGCACTAATGGTGTGCCGACGGAAGATGATCGTCGATTCGATAAACTAGGAACGAAAGAGAAACCAGCGTGAATCCTCTTGTTTGACGAGCAACCGATTACATGTATGTACCTAGTATGTCGAGCTGCGAGCCGCACCGCGCCGCTCCGCACCGCTCCGCGCCGCACCGCACCGCTCCGCACCGCGCCACCGCGCCGGTGCAATCGAAAAGCGAGACGGACAAAGGAAGATTTATCGACTTGCCATTTAATCTCCGGGTATTTTTACGGTTGGGAAGTTTGTTAATTGAACATTCCTTCAGTTGGTATCCACTCCCTGATATAATAATCCATTAATGTAATTATAATATCCTCTGAGATCAATTAGCAGTAAACAATGATTGATTGTATAATAAGCGATGAACCGAACAACTAATTATGTAATAAATATTGTGTGAAACGATTCGAGTGTAGTCACGTCCGTCATTTGATTACTTCAACCAGTTTCGTGCTATTTTGGTGAGTTAGTAAGCCGACCATGAGGAATTACGGCCTGAACTACATACATATATATGTGCCTATAGGTATTGTTTTCGATTAAAAATAACGATGCCAGCCAACTAACTCTACCTATATACATATGTATAAGAACACATAAGCGTCCTAGAATTCAGATTATCCGTAACAGCTGATGACGCATGGGTAATACTTTTCGTGCAACGTAAACTGCAAATTTTTCCTCACGATCGCGTTCTTCGAACTAAGGAAGAGTAGATACGTATACCTAGGTACAATACTTCCACTAAAAAATACGAATGCGCGAAATGTTATCGAAGGAAAAGGAAAAGTTGAAATGTGTAAAAGACCATCGAAAGTCTGATTCGAATAGGTATGTAATAAGTATATAGAGGAGTAGAGAGGAAGTACCAAACGATAGGAATTTCTCGCGTTACGAGAACGGTAATAATCGCGTAACATTAGCATTTCTATCGGTGCGTGGCATTGTAGGAGTATCAAGCGCGGGAGGACAGCTGGGAAACATTTTAAAGATACTCGGAACTTCGAAGATGTCTATCGTGTAATAAATTACGCTCTTGGTGCGTTAATTGTGCCTTGCCTCTTCCCCGAGGCTATCGCGTTCCGTCGTAATCCAAACGTGACGCTTTCCATTTATTTCCTATGTAGCTTTCATTGTAGAAAAGAAGCACCTACCTACAGAAGTGTGTATTCGCAAAAATTCGAAGATGGAAATTCTGAAGAATTCACTATGATCTTGAACTTGACGCGTATCTGGAGAAAACGGCTCAACTAATAATAAAACTGTGCGTAATTAAAGGTGATGTCATGTTTGTTCGGGCAGGGTGCCGCTTGCATAAGTGCGCTTTCATTCATGGAAACGCTGACGTCTCGAGGCCGTTGAGCATGCGTTACAACGTTACGTTCATTTCAACTTTCTACGTCATACAGAATATAGAAAATCGTATCTATATCTCCTAAAAGTGACGTTGCGCGAGTAACGGCTAAGATCCATGCATTGAGAAACATGATCCGAGATAAGTGTTCGCGAAAGAGTCAGAAGTTGAAGACTCCCAGCTGGCCAAGAGTCTTAGTTTATTTTTTTTGATGAGCTACTATCGATGAAACGCGCGTTCCACGCGTCATTTCTGTTTGCTTACTAATTTTACGGAATCCACGTGTAAGAAAATATTTTCTCGACAATTTTCCTCTAAATCTTCGCATTATCTTTGCTTTCACGATTTGAACGATACTATTATATAGACCGTGGAATGCCGCCTATTGTGACTGTTCCTTCACTTTCGGCAATATTATAGGTAACTTTACCCAAGCTTTAGTAATTGAATATCAATGTACGTATCTAGAGTTCGCATTTGTTTTTAATAAATTAAAAATGTGTCAGAATGGTGCTGAAACCATATCTAATATATCTATGTACTGATTTCTACTTGAATACAGTGATCTCGTGATTGAGAAATAATTCGGAACGTTTCGTATATGTAGTTTTAAAAAGCAATGATCGAAAACATATGGTGAGTATGTATATTGAGAATCGAAGGGTACTCGGTGCACTTGTTAGCATATGTTGTCTTAAAATAGGTGTTGTGTTTAGTACGTAACCCGGAAGAATAACGAACCAGTCGAACGCTGGAAATTTTTGATAGCTATAGATATATGTATGTACATACCTACTTTGCGGGTTGTCTGATATACCGCTGGCTTGCGACGTTAGAGCCGTGCAAATATACCTACCTATGCAGGCCTGTACTGATAGAAACGTAGCAAGATTTTTTATTATGTGTGAATTTAAATTCTACGTATCCATTCACTTAGAAATTGATTTGCTATTTAACAAATTCATTATTTAGACATATTAGAAAAAATAATATCTGTTCAAGCACAAACTTCCTCTACTTCGACAGTATCATACGAAGAACGGTATCGTTAACCCTAAAGTTCGCTCAACGTAATTTCTCTTTGACACGTGCCAATGCATCGATTCATTCTGATATCATTTACCTAACGAATAGCCAATTAACCCTGTTCAGCCACGGGTCAAACGTCGTAAAGGCAAGTCAGAAGATGAAGAAAAAGATTGATCTCTAAGAACGCGAGATAAAAGATCTGCATCGTTAATGATTTACGGGTATAGTACATACATACATATAGTAGTATAGGACACTACCAGTACAGTAATACAAGTGACCAAATGACGCACACACACACAAGTCGTGGAGCAACGACTTACTACGATATTTGCATAGACTATAACTTGAAAGTTATAGTAGCGTGGAGTTTGACTTGAAAACGAAAATATTTATATACAATATCATTAATTTCAACTTACCCGAATTAGACGCAGTAGGAGGGCGCGGGAGACACTCCGGTTTATTGCAGAATGGTTTAAGAGGGCTATCAGTAACTGTTTCAGGTTTGAATACTGCTCTGAATCGTGAAAAACATGAGCAGCATTTACCCATTTTGATCAATCCCATGAAGCGGAGAATATAAGAAAAATCGCTCTAGAAATGTTCCTTATGGTGCCAGTACTTCAAATTCGTGCAGCTTACATACTTCTATCATTAACACATATTTGACAACATATAATATCATTTCACTTGGAGTTAGTCTTTTCAAAGGATATCTTCGATTGAATGAAGTGCTTTTTCCGAGAACAGAGAATATGTTGGAAATGATCCAGATTGGTTTTACACAACACAGTACAGCCAGTTGTTCGCAAAAAAGCATTGCATGATTTGAGAAGTAGGAAAACTTGATTGCTGTAATGATTACTTGATCAAAGGCATCTGATGCAGTTAAAACATTGATTTACCCGTATAAAAAAGAACGGTAATTCTATCATTCGTACGTGGACGTACTTACGATTATTGCACTCTTATAACATTCTGTTGAAAAGTTAGCTTCTACGGTTCTCTAACTTCGAAAAACTAAAGTTACAAATATCTCAATAATACCGGCATATTTATTAATATTTTCTTTAGCTTTGACACTGTTTCGCGAAAATTTCACAACGAGAAATCGGATGATATCATACACATTTTAAGTACGAGCGCGAACTAGTAGAGACAACGCGTCGCGTCGTGTCGTTCTGCTCGCAAGTAGATGAGCGACTGTCAGAGAATCAACTGGCATCGAGAATGATGCAAACGGTAAGATCTTCTTGCAGCCTTCAGTTAATTTTTAGGCGATTCTTACTTGTAACGATGTAACTATTTTTACGTGGGCATATGTATGTGTTCTCATCTTTCGAAATGAAGCTCTGGAGAATTGTTTAAAATGAATATTCGAGGAAAATACGTACAACTGGAGACAACTGTATAAAGTGTACGTTATTTCACCAATTTTTTAAATCCAATGACTGAAAACTTTGTGTTTAAAGTAAGATATCAAATATGCCCAGAAGAATATTCACATACTTCGCAGAAATAGATTACGGTACATGGTCGAAAATGTCTATTTTTAAGTATTGAGTGATTGAGTATTTATCGATAAATCCAATATGCATTCTACAGTATTTTTATGATTATATAAGTTCTTTTATTTAACGTAAATTCTACAAAAGTATATTTAGAGTACACGTAGTTACAAATAATTGATTAAAAGCATATTTGTATACAATTCATCAAGTATGCAACTTAAAGTTTTAAAATATTAGCTTAATTCAAATTCTATATCATCACTGTAGATTTTGCTTTCACTCCTGTTATCTTCTATTTTTATAGCAGTTTTCATTATATCATCTACAAGCACATATAAGTATGTGTATACGTAGTCTCCTGATTCATTCTGCAATTACATTTGACAAATCAGTCATGTTTAAAGTTATATATGTATAAAAATCGAAATATTACTTACTTCTTGTACCTCTAAATTTACAGTGCCCCGTCTTCTTATTCCTTGGATATAAAATTTCATTCTCATATGCCGTACTCCATCTTTCTCAAAAATTATGTGACTAAAACAACATATAATATTTTGTAACAGTCATATTATACAAAAATATGAATGAAGATTAATAAAGATATCTTACTTAATATGATTTCTACGTCCACGTCGATTTTCTTCTCCATAAGCTTTTATAGGTTGTCCAAGGGCATCTATTACCTTTGGATGTATTTTACAAATGTTTAAAGCCTTAATGTAAACACCATTTGAACTTTTACTAGAAAAGAGTTCATTGAAAGTGATGTAAAACATAAAAAATGTGATTCCAAGCCCTATAATTATCACACCTAAGTATCCAGCAGATTTTACATTTTCTTTGACTGAAATAAAATTGAAGTTTAAAAAGATATAAATTCTTCAAAATTCAAAGTTTTTTATGATCATATGAAATTTACCTACTTCTGCAAATCCAACTTGTACCTTATTTTCAGAGTTAGTAGAATTAGTTTGAGTCACTGACTTTTTTGTACAGTATGATGCATACTTTTGAGTACTGGGCATTACATTAAAATAAAAAAGAGAATGTATATTTGTTATATTATACACAGTTGCAAGCCTTCTACAGGATATGTAATTAACTACTCGTAAAGATGCCATTCTCTGGGTAGTTGTTATAGTTGCAGGTAGAAAATGTTGCATCAACATAAAATAAACATAATAGATATATTGACTTTTTTATCGTATTATTTATTATAAGCTACTTAAATTCATTGGAAATATTGTATTATAAATTGTCTTAACAAAATTTCGAACTATATTTAGGTAACTGAACATCCATTTGTATAAAGTCCTGGACACTTACTTACGAATCAGAAATATACTTTACTTGCACAAAATTATAGCGTTTGTAAATAAAGCTTAGAGATTATATTTGAAATAAAAGTACGTCTGAATGATTATTTTGTAACCCTTGAACACGGTTAGTTATTACGTGGATCCAATACGAGAGGCAAAAGAGGTTAAGTTGTGCAGTGGAAAGACAACACACAACATAACCTTTCGGGACAGACATCAGTGTAGCATTAGCCGGTGTAATAGTATTGAACACATTGTAAAATAGAATAGAAATTTTGTTAATAATAAAGTAGAAACAGTTAAAATTCTTCATGAAGACTGCTCCACATCAAAGACTAGTTATGGTTGGCGATCGAGATGGGCAAGTAGTTTTCTGTTTATTATTATATAAACATGGTCTAGCATTTTGTCATGATACAGAATATTTACGCATTATTTGCAAGTTATAAATTAACATCTTTTACAAGTCCTAATTGCATCCTTCATAATAGAAAATTGTTTAAAGTAATTACATCTTAGAAGGTATTAAGGTTTTAACAGAATTTAATTATTTTGTCCAGGCTGAAGGAACTGTTACGTCGTCGACTGGTTGAATGCGGTTGGAGAGATCAAGTTAAACTAATCTGTAAGGATTTAATAAAAGAACATGGACATGACATTACTTATGACAAGCTACTTTCTATGGTTACAACTAAAGCAAGGACACTTGTACCAGATTCAGTTAAAAAAGAGCTATTACAGAAGATAAAAAATCAGCTCATTGCTCAAGAAGAAAAATTAAAAATGTAATATGTATTTCTTTTAGTTTCATCTTTTTTATGCCATAAAAAGGTTTCTACTAAGGTTATGTACAAATGCCAAGATTTATTTTTAACATATTTTCTTTACTGCTGTATAATCTTACAATGGCAATGAAATTGTGTTAAACTTATAAATAAATTATATTTACATAAAGTGATAAAAATGTTTGTTTATTGTTATAAATTATTTTAATTGAATTTATCGATTACTTATCGAAACTTAGTAATAAATTATTTCTTTAATGTAATAAACAGATATAAAAAATATTTGGTCCGACATACAGAACAGAATGTACCCAATTCTATCTCACGGTATTTACGAATTGGTTGCGTCGAGATCTGAAATACCGACTTCTAAAAAATCACTGGTCTTCGAGCTCCCTCTGCGATTTTTGAGCGGTGGAACAAGGGAGCGCATTGTTTTCATTACTAACGCTGATAAAGTTAGCGAACGAGTAAATATTCCTACCATACCATCCAATATACATGGTGTTCCACCACAGACGAGTATACAGGATAGACTGGACATTCAATGGACTTCCGTATCTCACGTTCTGAAATATCGACGGCTCGAGAAACCACATGTTTTCGAGCGCCCTCTGCGATTTTTGAGCGATGGATGTAGGAAACGTATTTTTTTCACGCTGACAGTGCAGGCAAACGAGAAAATATTCCTACCATACCACCCAATTATAAGGTGTCCCATTAAACTATGCTGCTTATTTACCCCTATAATTTCAATAATAAGCGAAAATGCTATTTACTATTTAATGCTTTGAGTGATGATATTTATTCTAAATAAGATGCTTATTTTTTTATGGCTAAATTCAGTGGAATAAGCAATTTTATGTAAAAGTACTAAGAAGCATTCACTGATTCCGAAATAGTTGTATTTATGTTATAGTAATCAAGATATGCTTCGGATTACTTGGTACACCCAAGAAATACGAAATTCCAGCAAAGAATACGGATGGCTTAGTAAAAGTGGTAAAGAAAAATGATTGAAAACTTTAAAGGTAGATAGTATACGAACCACAGAGACTCATGGGGAGATAGACGAAATTGAGGGCCCATCGATCATCATTCGCAAAAATCTTGAAGTCTGAAATCTAAACGGTCAAGCTGTTAGTGGACAGAGTGGTTGAAAGTAACCCAAGGTAGTCCATGATAATCCAGGAAGTTCTTCCAGAGGATCGTCAGGACGATTCACACCCGCTGGAAACTCCGAAGCGACTGACCAGAAGATGGTTATCCCTCGGACAGTAGATTGTTTTACATTCATATACAGAGCCAGCGGTCTCAGGGTCACTTTTGACCCAGCGTTTGTCGTCCGAGGGTTAATAACAATCGCAAGCAGTGACTGATGCAAGTTATTAACATTTATAATTGGTAGTTAAAGAAATATTAAGAACTTTTCAAGAGTTGCGAGATTAATCGAACGATAAATACGAAAAGTTAATAATTTCCACATTTGTTAACTAAAAGGACACAAATGTACACTGTGTGTGATTGTTATTAACAACATGTGTGCCAGAAATTACTGCTCGGGTGAGTATTTTATGAAAAATATCAATTTCACCGCCAAATATTGTTCGTTAGATCGGTCTCGAAATTCTAATCAACCGAAGAACTTCTCTGATTGGTTTCTCATCTTCCTCGAGACAGTATAAATACCCCTGTAGGAGCACGAGTGTCTCACTCGTCGCGGATACTCCGGCGGGTGAGGACCTCCCTGGGGATCCTGGAGGGACCTCGGACCACCCTGGACACCCCTGACCAGTGGTCATCTTGGACAACCGTTGAGTTTTTGCTCAAATTTTGAATTTATTTCTACTGTTGCCCCTCTTTTCTGGTTCCTCCTTTTTTTAATGTACCCCGCCCCCTGTCGGGTGAAGTGTTGCGCTTTATCTATATATTACTGTTCAATTTTGGATTCAATGGAATCCAATTAATATTTCTACTTCTTACACTTGTCTTTCATTCATGTCTACATCTTACTAGTTTTAAGTTTAGACTTTAAGATTTTTGTAACGGGAAACCAACGGTACATTGATTCCGTCTACCTCCCGGTGGGTCTCGATTTGTCATTAACTTATCTGGACACCCTGTATTTAATTTCATGTTAGTATTATAATTTAAATTTTTACCACTTATAGCGCTGCAATCTTATTTTAAGCACGGCCGCTAACGTTGAGCATGACAAAAAAATGATAGTGGGACTCTAGAGACTTAAAATTGCAGGACAAAGAAAAGCATTGTTTGTCTATCTCCTCGTCTGCAACGTTAGACTGCAAAGGATTAAAATGAAAGCGTCAGTACCACTAATTACACTCAGATGGCGAGTATGGCGTATTCTCAAGCATGGTACAATTCAAATAGTCACAAAGCTTCCCTGCGCTGAGAAGTTGCATATCGGTGAGCGGAGCAGAGCGGAGTTTGTGAGTGAATCATGCGCGTTCGTGCAGTTAGTGAGAAAACATTCGGTTGCATCGCATCTTGCATCCAAATGCTCTTATTCGTATACTGAACCATTGAAACGCTTCAGAGTCGAATCTTAATCGATTAATATTTGAAATTGTTAAAACGTTCGATATCTTGGATTACCATGTGCGATGATAAACAAAAATCCGATGAAATTGAGGACGATGAACCGGAGGCGCAATTATCCCTGCTGGATCTTCCAGTCGAGGTTTGCACGTGCAAGTTTTATAGTTCATTCCTTAAATATAATTTGCATTTATGCAATAAAGTTGAAATAATTTACATCGTTTAATAAATTCGCACAAACTTTGTATATCTAAACTATTTTCAAATAGTTATGAACTAGTAAATAATAAACATAATAAATATATTAACTTTAGAGAAAGCCCTTAAATTATCGTGAATAAAAAAAAATATTCTGATTATTTACGCAATACTTTGACGTAGTACTATATAGAGTGTTGGCTGACAATGGAAATAAGATTCATTGTAGCATGTTTCAGTGCATTTGTTTGAATAACATTTTCAGTGATACTAAAGAAAAGATATTCGCAAAGTAAAAGTGTGAAGTTTAATAAACCTTCTTGGCCGTGACGTTTAATATCGAAAAAGAAAGTAAAACGTCAGAATTCAATCGAAACATTAGTGATTCATCGTCGTTACTGTTAAATGTCCATTTCTGTCCACGGATACTACAAGCTACACTTGGGCAAGAAATACGTTGCATTCTAACACAACTACATTGCCAGTAACATAACCTAGGATTGGTTCTACGTGTTGCTTTCTGATCTGTGATTGGTCAAACAACCTATGCATTTGTGTAGAGTGCGTAATATTTACATACGTACTGTTAGATCCGCATATATGTAATACGTTTGAAAGCAGCACAACCATAGAAAGCATGAAAATATTTTTAAACGTGTTCTTGTTGAGATCAGAACTGAAAGACATGTTTTTAAAAATATTTTACTTTTACAGAGAATTTAAAGAAATGTTTCTAATTATCTTTTCTTTCATATTTCAGATATTTCTTCACATTTGTTCCTTCCTAGATGCGTCTACATTAGTGCACAATTTGGGCTTAGTGTGCAGAAAATTTCATGAAATCTTAAATGATGACTCATTGTGGAAAGTGAGAATTAATCATATTTGGCCAAATACTGGTTATCCAGTTTTGCCTCCTGGTTAGCTCAATTGATAGCACCTTGCGCCTTGCACGACCAATCATTCTGTAAATAAATAAAACACCGTCTATTACTGTACATGATAATAAGTTGTATTCCAATACGTCTAATATGTGCTATATTAAACTTGCTTGAGGATTCATGCAGAGCATCTAATTTTAACATGTTGCATTTAGCAAAAAATAATTTAATTTTAATTCGTTAGAAAATGCCTCTATCCCTAAATTAAAGTAGCATTACATTTAACTTTCTAATTAAACTTCATTTTTACCCATTGGTAACATTTGCTAACAGCTCATTTTTCTCTTCTGAAAATTTATAAAATTGTATTATTTCCTGCAGATAAGGATGATGAACTGTTTTGGAAGTTATCATGTGTTGCATTGGAAAAGCAAGCTTCGATATGGAAAAATACAAATACCATGGAGAAACTCTGCAGTACGGTACAATACAGTACAATTGATGGTCTGCTGTTGATGCAGGTTTATATTACATTATAGTTGTATTTAACTATGTACTTCTATACATCTTAATAAATTAGCGTTAACTTTTATACAAGTAGAATGGTAATATTTGTATATCGGGTGCAAGAGATCGATCCCTAGTATGGTGGAAACTTCCTACAAAAGAAAATGATAGAGAGAATACCACATGTATAAATTCTGCTCATGATGGATGGATCTGGGACTTAACAGCAATTGACAATACAGTTTATAGTTGCAGCTGGGATCAAAATGTTAAAGCGTGGACCCTCACAGATACTGGCCTTGTCCACTTCAAAACTTATGAGATGTATATAAGAACCAAATAAAAAAATATATATAATTGCAAAATTTGTAATAACATATGTAAATATTTAAATACTTTGTAGGTTGGTGTCCGGTGCTCTGTTGTGCATTACATCATGTCCAGAATTAGGGCTTTTTGCTACAGGTTCATTTTGTAGGAATGTATTAGTATTTGATCCAAGATTAGACTGTACGCCAATCGCTAAATATCGGCCACATAAAAGAGCCGTTATTACGGTAGCTATGCGCTCTAATTACATTTTGACTGCTAGTGAAGACAGAACAGTAGCTGTATGGGATCAAAGAGCAGGAAAGATTATGAAAAGTATTAATGTAAGTCTTACATTTAAACACTGATTTAAAAGGCCAATAAAAGTTTAGGTAATATCTTTAATAAATGTATTTCAGATTTCAAACATATCATTCCCTATGAGTATATGCATGCAACGAGACGCCGTTTATGTGGGAGACAGTAGTGCAAAATTACATGTACTTGATCCAAAACAAGACTTTGACAGAGTTAAATGTTATTCCACTGAACACAGAAAAGGTGTTAGCGGTGTTCATGTTGCACCAGGTTGCATAATAACAAGTTCTACAGATGAAACAGTTAGGATATCCAGCTCTACGGATCCTCCTCAACACATTGTTACTCTAAGATCTAATTATGGCGAAATAGCTAGTGTAGGTATTTACTACGAAACATACATTGCGTAAAATAAATTAATTAAATCCTATTCTTTAGATTGATTATTTGAATGACGTCCTTGCCGTCTCTGGTACAGAGGGAATCGAAATTTGGAGACCGAAGTCAAGAGCTAACTGTGCATAAAAGTGTCAATTCTATTATATATTATTTAAATTTTCATAAATAAACAAATTAAAAACATATATATATATACATATACTCAGACATTTAATAAATGCTCTGCTAATTAAATAATTCATGAATTACTCTCATATTATCATCTACTTCTTATATTTTGTCCACGATGAAAGATAATTTACATTATTGATTGAGTACAAAATATCTTTATCACGTAAGAAATAAATAATGGAATTTCAATTTTATATTGTTGAGAACATAAGAACTCAGAGAAGAAGGTCAGATATCTTTGACAAAATTCTATTCTCGTAGAGTTCAATCATCATAATTGAAATACTATTTTATCTATGTATTTTCAATGAAATATCATTTGGCATTTAAAAAACTATTTGAAATAGATCCGTTTGAAAATTGTCCTCCAGTTTCATACGTAAATCCAAAACAACAAACCGATCGATGTCTCTACCATCGCCGGAAGTGTTCGTCTGCTAAACCTCCCAAGAACGTTCAATTGTCTGTCCGTAGGAATCATACGAAAATGGAATATCGTCACGAAACGATATTAAATATTCGTCGAATCGTTTCGAACGATTAATAACGAGTGAAAGAGGACACGCAGCACTAGTTAGGTAAAATATTACGGTGTCGTTAGCCAGTATTCCGAATGCTTTCGTGGCGCAGTAGTGGGGGTAACCGTGGGGAGCTTCCGTTTATCTGCGAGGTCAGAGAAGGCTGGCTGCGTTCAGTGGTGCTGTTGAAAAACACGATGAAAATGGCGTGGCAACCGCAAGAGGAAGGACTTCGACAAATCTTGACGCTCTTGAAGGAGTCCCAGAGCCCGGATACAGCTACTCAGCGTGCCGTGCAACAAGTATCCTTTTTTATTCGAGACCTAATTGCTTCATATCCCTGGAAAATACGGTGAGAGAGATTTATTCCCCGGTGAGTACACCCGCGACGCGGTAACGCAAGCAAAGCGGGTAGGATAGGTCGATCCGCGAGGGGGCATGCTCTTCCTTAGAAAAACTGTCTGCTGGAAAGATAACCATTTACGCGATTTCGTAGAGGAACGAAATAATCGGTTCTAGGACTAGCTGGGTCAATCTGTTAAGCCTCAAACGCGAAAACGTTCGGCGCGCTTTTGCGCAGCCTGTCACGGACCCCCTTTTTTCTCGCCAACAGTTCGATTGAAAACCTATGTAGGCACGGTGCGTTACATTCTATGTCTACGATACCTTGCAAATACTCGTGTATTGTGCGAATATGGCTATTCATTTTCTTCAATATTATTCTCCACAATTGGTAGACCGAGGCATTTAGACTGATAGAAATTCGTACCTTTTTCTCGAATAACACGTGAGCTACGTCCCAGCGCCAAGAAATATGTTAACGATACACGGCGATCGCTATCGACGGGCGGTGAGTCTGAAATGTCTTGGAAGTCCATTCAGTCGACAAGTTTCATTTTTTGACACTGCAATCGATCACTTTCGCATATGTTGCCAGTGTAATGTTAATTGAATTCGTTCGGGCCAACAGTTGGTAGAAAACATTTGTCACACGGATTATAGCTGCTGTGAATTTTACAGTTACGAAAATTTAAATTTTTTTTCTTTTGCCTGATTCGTATTTGTACTAGTCACGCGTATTTACATGTGAACAGTCGAGTAAAAATGTAATAATATTTGGAAGGATTTTATATATGTGGTAAGTGATAAGAAAGTGGACATGTCTCTTTTCTGATGTATATTGGGAATACTATATTTTCATACTAATACAGTAAATGTAATTGTACAATAATACCTTTTTATGTATTTATTATATAATAGCAGAAGTTACCATAGGTAATTAGTGATTATATAAATGTTGAAGCTTTTGTGGTCATAAAACGTATAAAAGGTTATTGTACTTACTGCTCATTTCTTCTTCTGTATTTCCTTAATAATTTTTCAACAGAAATTGGAAGAATTAAATAAGTTCCCAGACTTCAACAATTATCTTATTTTTGTTTTAACAAAACTCACATCAGAAGGTATATGATTAATTCATTAATTTAATATTGTATATTATATATAGAATTTATTATTTAGCATTTAGAATGACAGATTTTAATCCAAATATACATTTTGTTTTCAGAGGAACCCACAAGGTCTCTTAGTGGACTGATATTGAAGAATAATGTTAAAGCTCATTTTGAAGAGTTTCTACCAGAAGTTACAAGTTTTATCAAACAAGAATGTCTGTCAGCTGTAGGAGATCCATCACCTTTGATTCGTGCAACTGTTGGTATTTTAATAACTACCGTTGCATCAGAAGGTAACTAATATTTTATAATCATAAAAAAATAAATGTTTATTATTGTTTTAAGCTGCAATGAATTTTTTTAACAGGTGGATTAGCCACATGGCCAGAATTGCTACCTGCACTATGTCAGATGTTGGATTCGCAAGATTTCAATGTTTGTGAAGGTGCATTTGGCGCTCTTCAGAAAATCTGTGAAGATTCTGCACAAATATTGGATTCAGATGCACTCAATCGACCTTTGAATGTTTTAATTCCAAAGTTCCTGCAATTCTTCAGACATGACAGTCCAAAAATTAGATCGCATGCAATTGCATGTGTCAATCAGTTTATTCATAATCGTACACAGGCTCTTATGATTCATATAGATAGCTTCCTGGAGAATCTCTTCCATTTAGCTAATGACGACGACCCTGAAGTTAGAAAAAATGTTTGCAGGTACCTGATTGTCTTTTCTCTGTGAAGGTCTGATTAAAAAATAACCGTAATACAATAATATATCTTTCGTTATGCTGTTTATTGCAGAGCTTTAGTTATGTTGCTTGAAGTTCGAATGGACAGGTTAATACCACATATGCACAATATAATAGAATATATGTTAATGAGAACTCAGGATCCTGATGAAGGTGTTGCTTTAGAAGCATGCGAATTCTGGCTGTCATTAGCAGAACAACCAATTTGTAAGGAAGCACTTGCACCACATTTAACCCGTTTAATACCCGTACTGGTAAGTAATAAAAAATATTGCAGTGGAAAAGTACAATATATTAACAGAAATAAATTTATATTGCATTTTTACAGGTGAGAGGTATGAAATATTCTGAGAT
Organism: Calliopsis andreniformis; assembly: GCF_051401765.1. Taxonomy (NCBI): domain Eukaryota; kingdom Metazoa; phylum Arthropoda; class Insecta; order Hymenoptera; family Andrenidae; genus Calliopsis; species Calliopsis andreniformis. The sequence continues at coordinate 434,720 of NC_135066.1, forward strand.
TGACATAATACTTCTGAAAGGTGATGTAGAAGAAGACGAAATGATCCCAGATAGGGAAGAAGATATCCGTCCGAGATTTCACAAATCGAAGACACATCATACACACCACACTAATATGAATAAACACACAGACGAAAATGGAGGTTGTAACGAAGAAGATATAGATGCAGAGGACGGATGCGACGATGACTCGACGCTTAGCGATTGGAATTTAAGGAAATGCTCGGCTGCTGCCTTGGATGTGCTAGCAAATGTTTTTAGAGAAGAATTATTGCCAGTTTTAGTACCAATTTTAAAAGAAACGCTTTTCCATCAAGATTGGGAAATCAAGGAGTCTGGAATATTGGCATTGGGAGCTATAGCAGAAGGTTTTCCTTTTAACAGTTACTAGAACTTGAAAATTACTTTGTATATTTTTACATTACACTGCAAACATTCATTTCAGGTTGCATGGGCGGAATGATTCTACATTTATCCGAATTAATTCCCTACCTTATTAGTTGTTTGAGCGATAAAAAGGCATTGGTGCGCGCCATCACATGCTGGACGTTAAGTCGTTATGCACACTGGGTTTGTGGACAGCCACATGATACGCATTTAAAACCATTAATGACTGAATTACTCAAACGAGTACTTGATGGCAATAAACGCGTTCAAGAAGCTGCATGTTCTGCTTTCGCGACCTTAGAAGAAGAAGCGTGCACAGAATTAGTCCCTTACCTTGGATTTATTCTAGAAACGCTTGTTTTTGCCTTTGGTAAGTGTCATTCTCGTGAAGGTATTGCTATTTTCAGCATTTTTATCTGGTTACTAATTGTTGTGTGTACACAGGTAAATATCAACACAAGAATCTTTTAATATTGTACGACGCAATTGGTACACTTGCTGATTCAGTGGGACATCATTTGAACAAACCGGATTACATTAATCTTCTTATGCCACCACTAATTAATAAATGGAACGTACTGAAAGATGAAGACAAAGACCTTTTCCCATTATTGGAATGTCTTTCATCAGTCGCAACTGCACTGCGATCAGGTTTCCTTCCTTACTGTGAACCTGTATACAGGTAAGTTCTTTTCACAAAGCTTAATTTAGAAGTTCGAACCTGTTCAAATTTTTACACGTACTTCTCTTTCAATAGGCGGTGTGTTTCCCTCGTAGAGCAGACATTAAATCAACATATAGCGAATATACAGAGTCCACAACAGTTTGAAGCACCTGATAAAGATTTTATGATTGTTGCGTTAGATCTTCTTAGTGGATTAGCGGAAGGATTGGAGGGTCACATGGAACGTTTAGTAATGAATAGCAATATAATGCAATTATTGTATCAGTGCATGCAGGATGCTATGCCTGAAGTTAGACAGAGCAGCTTCGCTTTATTAGGCGATCTTACAAAGGCCTGCTTCCAACATGTTCTCCCATGTATACGTGAGTATTACATGCTTCTTTACACAGCCTTAGAATTACAGTAACTTTTACAAATCGAATTCATTTTTCATTTCTACTTCATTATAGCGGAATTTATGCCTATACTTGGACAAAATTTGAATCCCGACTTCATATCAGTTTGCAATAATGCAACATGGGCTATTGGTGAAATAGCTATAAAACTCGGTAAATTTCTTATTTAGATATAAAATAAGAACATTTCTGATATGTGCTTTTTTCAATAACATGTTGTTTCTTTGTAGGTTCCGACACAAGTGCATATATTCCATTAATTTTGACTCAGCTTATCGATATAATCAATAGAAGAAACACGCCAAAAACACTCTTAGAAAATACGGGTGAGTATTTATGTGATACTTAAAAGCAACAATAGTCTTTTTCACACAGCATAGTATATGGAGCATACTTTTAAATGGTAGGGGGTAATGCGTAGTATAATTTTTTTTTCTTTTTTTTTTTCCTTTTTCTTTTTTTTACGTAATACAGTAATATCGACTACGTTATTACTGTTCACTTATCATGTAGTAGAAGTAATACCTTTTCTTAGAAGTATGCTCTGCACACGAGGGGAAACTTTTCATGTTGAGGCGTCGTATTTCGCATAGATTGCAAACAATGTATAGATTTTGTCACTTGCTTAGGTTGAACGATAATTCATTCAATGAGAAGTCTCCCAAGTATACAGAAAGAAATGAAAGTCTTCACGTTAGATTCAGCATTCAGTGGCATATAAGTATAGGTGCATTTTTTTGTAAATGATTTTTACCGAAGGTAATAACCACACAGATTGACGACTTCAAGTGGTTTTATATGACCACGCTTGCACGTTTATCAGCGGGTTCAATTATTTTAGTATTTGTACATTAAATTTAACTTAGTGGTGTGCGATTGCCTGCAGGCTTTATATGGCTGTACTGCCATGAGAATATATTGCGATTCAGTATATATACTATATTGCTTGCATCTAAGCCCCAGATATATATATATACATAGTGTTTATAAACAGTGTTATATTTAAATTGATTGGCCTTCAATTCACGAAAAAATATTTTAGTTGTGTGTTTCTTGGTTGTTCTTGGTTGTATTGACATTTCTATTGGTAGTATGATCATACTCATTGGTCGGTTTTTACAAATCATGGGCTCGCACGCTGCTATCTAATTTTTATTATTGTTTCAGCAGCTACAATAGCACGATATTGCCTATGTTTCATTGTCGGTATTTCATATGTTTAACCTCTGTTTCCACTGTCTCTCAATTAATTGTTAATATTAAATTATTGATTATTATTAATTGAACGATTATAATTGAAGTTTTGAAACGACAACATATAATTCGCCTGAGTTAATCGTTGTTCGCTATCAGTTTGTCTTATTGTTTGTGTTTCCGGTCACTTCACTACACTTCACTTGTCTACTTACCGAAATGAAATGAAACCGTAGCCATAACGATCGGTCGCCTAGGTTATGTGTGTCCCCACGACGTCGCCCCCATGTTACAGCAGTTTGTCCGACAGTGGTGTGTAAATTTCTTTATTATTATATTCTATTAATTATATTACCTTCTATTTTTATTAGCACTTTATTGTTATATATTATTCCCGATTATTCAGTACATTGCATCAGGGGCTGCTAACAACTTTTGCGCAAGGATACTGTAGTATTTATCATAAGGCAGAGAGAGTTCATAATACTTGTGCTTTTGTGAAAGGAAAATATAATTCTGAAGGATAGATATGAACGAAGTTTAGCTTAAATCAAGCGTTAAACTTGCCGAATGATTTCAGTATGCAAATGCATTATGAACTCTTAATTGTGTAGCTTAAGAGACTAGGGTAGGTTTACATTTGCCACTTTTAGGTCTGTGTAATACTTTAGCCTATGTATTATTGCCTTGCATTGAAATTTAGAAACATTATCTTTCTTCTGTTTCACATATTTTCATTGTGTCTAGATAGTTTCAGTCAGAAGCGTCCTTTGCATGTTAATAACTAAGTATTAATATCTGTCTAATACATATCTTTATTAGTTATGTTCTTGCTGTAATCATGACTATTGCTAATATTTCTTTATTTCGCGAAGATGGAAAGGGACAAAACGAAAAAAATGTCAAATGTAAACCAAACCTTAAGGACATTATATTACTGTATGATGCCAGTCGTCTTATTTCGATAGAAATATGAAATTTTTTTGGTTGAAACTTCGTTTAAATTGAATTAATTGTAATTGGTGAAGAAGTGAAAAACTGCAGCGAATAATCTTATCTTATCACAGATTAGAATGACTTTCTTTTTTTATCATCATTATTTTTATACAGTGATAATCCAAAGTTTTATTTTTTTGCCGATTTTTAGTAGTATTCGAGCAGTGTAAAGCTAAAGGGAAAAGATAAAGAAAACCTAATAAACGAGATAGGAAACTTTAACATAAGACTGGCCTCAAGAAAGCCGACAATCTTGCCTCGTTAAATGTTAGCTTACAATACAATACATATAATCTGATCGTATATAACTAGTGGGAATGAACATTACATCAAAAGACTAGTTGTCATATTTTGCCATAATCACACTTTTATAAATGTAAATATTTGAAGCAAAAAGGAGGTATATTTATCTTTGCAACATACATTCCAACAGAACTTAATTTGAAATGAAAAAGAAATTACAAGTTATATTCGTTAATTACGATAAATATACTTTCTCTGTGGAGTAAGAAGTATCAGTCACTTGGTAATTCTTACATTCATTTTGTCAGGTGTACTTCTTTGCGAAGCATAAGAGACAATGAAGAAAAAGACTCTGCCTTTAGAGGTATGTGTCAGATGATTACGGTAAACCCGGCAGGCGTTGTACAAGATTTCATTTTCTTCTGCGATGCTGTCGCGTCTTGGGTTACGCCAAGAGAAGATCTTAAAGACATGTTCCAGAAGGTAAAAACATACTCATAGGTGGAAATTATTTTGATCGCCTACTAAAATCCCGTCCATTGTCTTCTGCAGATATTACATGGGTTCAAAAATCAAGTTGGTGCGGAAAATTGGAAACGTTTTTCGGATCAGTTCCCACCACAGCTCAGTGAACGACTCCATAATATGTATGGCGTCTGAGCAGCCCTCCCTAAACGCGGTGAGTTAATTGTAAAATTTGCTTTCAGCATAATTTATCTTTAACTCTTATGCACTTTCTGTTTACTGATACTCGAAGTATTTAAAAATATTTTTCAAAACTATCGGAACTATAATGTCGAAATGATTAAAGGTTCCAGTGAACGATTAAAGTTTGAAACATCCTATATATAGGATCAAAAACACCTATAGTCACGTTTAAGTTAAGCAAATAACATGATTGAGAGTTGAAAGTTAACATGACGTAATGTGTCTCTTTCAGAAGGCCGCTTTATGGGGCAGGCCGAAAAGGGGTTGGGCGTGAAACAGAATTATGGGTGGACAGGGTGGGTGGGTGAAACCACGGCCTCTTCTCATCAACATCGTTGTCGTTACCGTGTTATGGTCATCGCCAGGCTCTCGGGGGAACTAAATATGCGTCATTAGCTGCAGTCAGCAAGCTATACGAGCGAGAAATTGAAGTGAATGGAACGAAGATGAATACATATATGAGAACGACATAATAACGTCAAGGGCCGAAGCGTAACGCGTGGGTGGGCGGGTAGGGGGGAGGGAGGGAGGGAGGGAGGGTGGGTGGGAGGGAGGGAGGGAGGGAGGAACTATGTTGGGGTCACCGACCACTTTAAAGTGAAGGTATCGTACTACAACGTTAAACCGCAGTAAAATGAAGAATGATACCTTAACGTAGTATACCTACACGCTGTACACTCCGTTTCCATTAGCGCTGTGTAACACTGTTTAAGTGTTTTATTCTCGCGTATTGAAACGTGACAAAGAAGTGCTGCTGGCGACCAACTAGCCCAGCTCTTTAATCGAATAACCGACTTCTCGATTAGTTGGAAAAGATTTAAGAGAAAACGCGGATGAAAAAGAAACAAAAAAAAGTAGCGTAAAATGAACGAAAGAAAATAAAAATGAGCATAGATCTCACGTTATAGAGCTTGCTTAACTACTGTGATCGAAAATTTATATACATTAGGTATTGATTTTTCGAAGAAAGAGAGATAGAGAAAGAGAGAAAGAGAGAGGTGTGCACTCTACTAATCGATGAGTTGTGTAGAGCTTTAGAGAAACAAATATATAGAATACTTATTTGATAAAGCTACAAATAGAAAGAGAGAGAGTATGTTATTAGAAATTTCATAGTGTACAGAAGGTTTTTGAGAATATGTATTTTTATACGTTGAAACTCAATATTAAACGCAGAAAGTGCCATTCCGTTCGTTTTGAACCAAAATTTTTCTGCTTTATTCTCTTCTCCTTGCTGATTGTGATATTAGGTTATATGACACTTTGTCGTCATGTATGAAGGAAACATACTTCAAATATAATTAATATATACATACATATAAAAGGTACATATGTATATATATATTACCATTATTACTATTATATATATCGAACAATGTGTTTTAACCTACAGACCATTTTGTGATTATTTTTTGTTAAAGATATTAAATTAGGAACATATTTAGCATTAGTGTAAATAGATAAATACGATTTTAGAGTGGACGGTTTTGTTATCACTATAGGTAATTTCAAATTTGCTTGTATCACCTCTTCGGGTTATTATGTTCATTTGAATGAACAAAGATGCATAGATTATAATTTGCTGAAACGATTCACAGAGTTTTGAATCTATGACGTGAAATCTATTGCGATGGAAATTTTATGTACACTGCTCTGATCTCTATTTCGTTTCGAAACTCTTTGTGTTTAAAATGCGTTTGAATATCCAAGCGCTGTCTGTTGTCATTCCAAGTCCCATTTGGACCACTTAAAAGAAGTGTGCGCTTTTATTATATGAGATGCGCTTGACATCATTGTTTCAAAGAGAGTGAAAGCGAAAGGGAAATCATCTTGAAATTGTGAAAAATATTACGTATCAATGACAACCTTATAAAATGTATTATCAAAACGATGAAAAAACTGTAAACGCTTAAGAAAGCGATTTCTAGAACTTTTATGACGTATTATAAAGTTGTATTTTTATTCCTTTTTTTTTTCTTATTTGTCAAAGCATTAGAAACGAAAACTTAGGAAAGAATAAGTAAAAAAAGCTCAACGTATGGAAGTGATAAAAATAAGCTGACCATCGTTAAATCATTGTTGTGAATCAAACATTGAAATTTATTAATAAACGAAAGAACTGGCAGGATGAACTAGCGCAGGCGAGATAGACGTTGAAACAAGAGTAGAGAAAAAACATATGATTCCGTTATGATCGTGCTGAAAACGTGCAAGACATCTTTTCGTCCGAGTTTCTTGACTTTCGAGCCGACCTATTTTCGATCTAATCTTGATCGAATCCCAGCAACGCAGTCTAACCAACAACTGTGACAAGTACAATCTGACAGTGAGAATATTTTTTTATCATTGCCATAGACTAAACGAGAAAGAAAAGAAATATTATTTTACTGTTCTACTATTTTATGAGCAAAAGGGAAAAAGTAACGTATACAAAATATCTCTTTTCGTCTTTAAAGAGAAAAGAATAGCGCGCAGAGAACAGAACGATTCGTGACCGCTCCTTCGACTCGATCCATGCTTGTCAACTGGTAATGTTCCAAATTGCCATATTCTCTATCCCAATTTCTGGTCCTTTCCTTGCTCTGCCTGCGCCATTTTTGTGATATTACCTATTTTTTATATTACTTAAGGACTTGGAAGAACATAGAACTGAGCCACGTGTCATTTCTCGACTGGAGCTCAAATAAATTCTACTGGTACACGATATTTTAATGAAGTAACGTTTCTTTTTACGGTACAACTGCTTTATTGTAATATTTCACGTATGTATATATGATGTAACGGTCGGGAAATGATTTTCTTCGTCACTTTTCACTGAATTGACTAGTATCTAATGGCATTCGATTCATGCGCAATATATACAGGGTAGATTCAACTCCACGATACAATCGAAGATGAAACCCTATATATATTTATGTTTTACATAGTTCCTAAGCTAGAGCAAGAATGTTTTTCAGTGGTACCTACTCGTGTTTATAATAGGCTCTCCGCGATTCTCAACACTGAATTTTATACGAACACTGACGGTGTGTTTCGCAAGCAAAAGAAAGTTTTCATATGTGCCCTTCGTATATCGTTGTAAATATAATTTTCAATCGAACACAGTCGTACACAGGCGTTTATAATATATGCTTCCATCGAGATTTCACGTGGCTCACCATTATTTATTAATGTTCGGAACTCTCAGTCAAGATAAGAATGAGGATAAATTTATAAATGGACGTGAAGTAAACGTAAACAAACAAAAAACATCTATTTATACATATAATAATTATATGAAATAATTATAATAATGGTGAAACGAGGTTGATTGCTATTTGTGAAATTTCCAAGTTTTTTCTATTTGCAAATGAGAGAAAGAGAGAGAGAGGTAAAGTATGAATGGTGGAGTATACGCAGGATGATTGCAGAAAATAAACGAAAACGAACGATGAGCAAAGGAATAATTAAAATGACAAACACAAGTAAAGTATATTGTTGTATCTTTATTGTTGTTGTTGCATGAGACTAGCGTAATAGACTGAGCCATACATGTGGTTAAATAACTATATTAACGTAATATTTCTTAATTAATACTATATTATTGTAATTATTATATACGATGTGTATTATATTTAATCGTAATGTTTCGTGCGGGCAGTGTTTGGAGTGGGTTCTCATCCTTTGGGGATTTAAACACTTTTTAAAAAAATATGTTTTTATCTGAAATATTACCACATGCATACATCAATCATCTTCCAAAAGTTATAACTAAAACCAAATTTGCAAGTGTCAATAGAAGTTTTTAGCAAGTGTATTTTACGTTGTTCTAGATTACTAGCGAAATAGAAATTACTCGTGTATATATAACTGTCATGTATGTATGTCTGATACGTGTATGTATAAATATTATATACGTTATTCGTTCCAATCGAGAAATATTATGTGTACGCAATACAGAAGAAATAAGACAGCAGGTTGATCCTTCATTCTTTCGAAACGAATGAAGAAATATGAGCCAAAGATCAAAATTATTTTTAGAGTTTGAATAGTCTGGAGTGAAATTTCAATTCATTATACCAGAATTACATCTCGATTGGAGCATATAAAGGTTGCTCTTGAACCCAAGGGATTGGAACTTCATTGGGCTGTTCCTAGTACCTGATTATCCTATCCTTGCGGCACGAATGGTAGCTCTTCTTTTCTTTTGAATGAACAAATGACAACGACACACGTCATCATCATCATCCACTCTCGAATCGAGTTGTCTGTCTGTTCTCTCGCGTCTCGCTAGCGCCAGCGAATCCCTCTGTCCAGTGTTCTTCACACTCGGTATAGAGAAACACAAGAAAATGGTGTTCGTTTTATTGTTGCATACCTTGACTGCCTAGTACTTAAGTATTACACGCGTTACATTTACATATATAATCATACCGATTGGTCTGACAAACCTAGAGAACGAGAAATAAGTTTTTTACATAAGTTATATAAGTCTTGAGAAATCGAAAAGCTGATATCAAGAACTTTACACGTTCTCATATTTTCTTTCTGTCTTCATATATTCGTCAAGGATGCAACTGAAAGGTGCTGACGATCTCGAACACCGCAACGCGATTCTCAACGAAGGACGAAACCGAAATGGCATCCGCTATCGAAAAAAAGAAAAAAGCGAGAAAAATCGTCGTGTTAGAAGAACCAAAACCAGGAAAAAGTAAGGACAAGCTAAGAGAGGACCGCTGCTCAGTATTGTACTGTCGATATACCGATGAAAAGGCATCAGGCAATCGTCTCATTGTAATCGGTGATACATATTTAACTTAGCGCCGTCAGTTAACATTTTACGACTATTGTTATAACTGACAGATAAGAGAAGCGATCTTTGCGATTCGCAACAAAAAACGGCCTTTTATTATTGTAACAAATAGGAAAAAGCAATGAAAAAAAAGAAAGAAATGAAAAAAGAGCACGTAAGCATGCAGAGATCAGTCCAAGATTTTTTTCTTTTTTCTAAAGTAAAATCAAATATTTTGCTCTTGGACACTTCCTATTCTTTCTGAGGACTTCCGTCCCATGTTTTAACATGTACGCGCACAATGAAACACTATCATTTAGTTTGTCAGCTCTCTGTGTGTTACGTGAACCTGTTGTGATTCGAAATAATAGATTTTGATGAATAGTAGCATTAGAATAAGATCTCCCGTGCGAGTGTCCTCTTTTCAGCTTCTCCATCGACCTTATTTCTCTCTCTCTCTTTGTCATGCGACCGTCGACCGCTCTGGAACACTCGTACTAATCATACGATTCGCGATTTCAATAGATCTTGCGAGACGACTCGTCTGAAATGTTGTGTATTTTGTTAACAGCGAATTATGTTACATTCCCATGTTACGTTTTTAGTTTGTACTAATTTATATCTCCGAAAAATAAGTAACGACGAAAACATCAGTAAGTATTTCCGGTTCGCGACCCAGCGTACCAAGCACAGAGTGCGTTTTACTTCATTTTATCGCATCGTTGATTTTTTATATCTCGATCTTATGTTTCTCAAATTCGTTTTGATTTTTAGAGATTTTATCGGCGTTTTATTTTGCGGCTGTAGGCGTGTATCAGCATCAGTCTCGTAAGTATATTTAAAAAAGGCCGACGGCTGTCGTTTTTTTCTTCAAATAAATCTGTGTAAAAAAACCTTAAAGAAAAACACATGTTACTTTTTATGCTATTGTCATTTTAGTAAATCGTACTTGAATTTCCAGAAGTGACCAGGTAAACCTTTCTTTTCTTTCAAGAAAAGTTAAGAAAAACGCTTCGAGACAGGAGGTAAACCGAAGCGGATCTTTTCGCCAACGAGGTAATACGCAACAGAGAATGCTCAAAATGGCGACAATAAAGTTTCAATTCACGGCGTCGTCAGGGATAGCGTATCCCATTGGTGAACGGCGTAAGAGGCCCATAAACGTTCCTCGTAGCTCGTAGCGGCGCATAAAACGTATTCCCACGTCTTGATCGGTCTAACAGCCGGTCTTAAGTGATTGCTTCTCTTCATTAGGGGGCAGGCTCATTCGGTGCGACCCAATACTCATTGGGGGTGGGCGAAACTTGAGGGACAGGTGCGGTAATGGTCCGTATCCGGGGCAGGCGTCGAACTCTCGTCTCGAAAGGGGCTATGGAGAGGTAGTTGCAGTCGATTTAACCCCTGCTTTTCCACCACCACCGAACTCCAAGCCCTCCGAGACTATTACGCGAATTGATTCGGCGGATCGGATCAGCCCCCGGGGCGGAAACACTCTTTAGTTCCTCGTTTCTTCCATTCTGACCTCCCTCCTACCACCATCCATCGCTTTTCTCTGTGTCTTCTCTCCTAATGTTGACCTGTTCTGATCATTTCGTGCGATCACTGTACGCGTGGGTTTACGCAGACCGTTCATCATTGAGGGAAAGCTTTTTGTATTCACAGTTCTTCTGACTTACTGTTTATTTTAGCTGATCATATTTATACACAGTTTTAATTTATTAGTAGTATGCTAACAATAAGCGCGAACAGGATAACGATTCTGGTTTTACTTCAATTTAATATAACCAATTGAACTTCAACGCCGAAGATCTTACATACCCAAGAATCTTTTGTTTTCTCCATAAATAACACCGATGATGGACACCCAGGAAAGAAGGAAAGCAAAAATGTTTCAAAGACATCAGGTAAAAGAAATAAGAAATCAATCGTCTTCGAAGAGCAAGGTGGAGGGGATATATCAGAGGACCCGAAAATAATTCACGCGAGTGTACCACTACCCAAGCTACAGCACTGACTCTCGGACCAAGGGGCTGGTTGGCTGCCTCTGCTGCACCTTCAACCTCCACCCCTTAATCTAATCCAAGGATAATCTAAAATTCATGACACACATAACTGCCAGGCGATGATATATCTGGTGGGGGTGTAGAGGCAACACCGTCTTCCCTCTTGCATCCCTTGGTCCATTCGATGCTCCCACCTCCTCCCGTTGGCTTCAGCTATCGCAGGGGTCTGCCGTCGAGTTTCTCGCAATCACTGGCATTATTATTTAATGCATCACGGTTGGATACAGGTTCTCCTTCCGGTAAATCGCGATATCGCACGGCGTTGCTATTTATCAAGCTCTTCGTGCTAGAGAACATACCATTTTTTCTTCTTAAATTCGACATACGATTGGTTACTAATAACCAACAGCGTTAGACGTTAATATAGTTGAAACATTAGCGTAGAAAGACTCCGTAACGATAATTGTGTCAGAGTTCTGTCACTGCTATTTCCCGGGTCGTTCTTTCGCTCGTGATGGAATAGAATCACGCGCGATCGAAGTTAATCGACCAGCGCAATTTGAATAATTTATTCGTGCCCCGACAAATCGAATTGTTGCTCATTACGCGTTCATGGGTTGTCGGTTAACCGATTGATTATCCCGTCGATCGGGTAAATAGTCGATTTACCCGTGGGGAGGTCATTCGTCCTCGCCCGTCGGTCCCGCACACGGTTAAGATAATTATTTTCGGTGTCGCGGTGCGCAACGATATCGGACCGTCGCTAGGTCGACGCCATTGCCACATTGAATTACGAATTATTGGTCTGGGTTGGTGATTGATTTACGTCGGTGACTGTATTAATCCTCGCGTACTTCGATTTCAACGTACAAACGTTAACCACCTTTTTTAGAGGTAAAATAACTGTCCAATTATTTCTTTTTTACGTAGGTGATGTCATACAAGTTTCTGTAATTCATTTAGTAGTGTAATTAACACAGTTTTGGATTTTATAAGAGACTGGATGTAGATCCAGTGTAATGACACCACGTATCACGTAACTGTAACTCGTATACCAATGTAAGGGGGTCGAAACCGCGTCGATCTATTTTCATTTGCTGCGTGATTATTCTACGCTTCGCTAGTCGACTTTTCGCTGTTGGGGCACGATAATTGATGATGCTCGCTGGTTTTCGCGGGTTATTAAATCGCAGTTACCAATGTTAACTGGACCCACTCCACTTACAATATCAGAGGAGATCGTTTCACCCCGACTGTGAATGCTCATGCAAAAAATGTATAGTATTTTTTAGAATTAATTTACAACAGAGAAATGGAATGCTATAAATGTTTTGCACGATTGAATAATTTTCTTATCTAAAATTATTTACAATCGTATGAAAATCTGAACACGTGGACGCGAAAGGTACATTACACGCAAATGTATGGCACATAAATACTTAAATCGTTCCCCGTGAAGGGAGCAACGTTTTCTTGCTCACCAGGGGCGAATTCCACCCCCTGAGCCATAGTACCCTTTAGTGGCGGACAAACGACGGCCAATTTACGAGCAGCGGAAAGAGAAACTTCTTTAAACTCGGATTAAAATAAGCGACGGACCTTCTCCTCTGTTCCTCTTCTCTCGTCTTCTCCTTGCGCACCCCTGAAATTCATTTCAGGATTCGAGGCGCGCTTTATTTTATTCGCGACGGAAAAAGAGAGGGGCAGAGATAGCAGGGGTTGCCTCGTGTCTACGTTACTCTCGCGGGAATCTCTCACGAGGTGACAATTCGCTGGGGGCAGTTAAATTGATTACCGAAATGGGGTGCGGGGGTTAAATTCATCCTTTAAGACCATCGATTAGGGTGATCCACCTGTGAGAGTTACTTTATCGAGACTTTGTGTAGAATGTTTGAGTGTGTGAGTGGGTCTTTTTGAAGAAAGGATATTAAAAAGACTAGAAATTTTTGAGGATTGTGGAAGGCTTGAGTTAGGTCCTACTTAACAAGCTGACTATTTCATTTTTTTTTAAATCATCCTTTTCTCTATCTTTATTGTGGAACTTTTGTTTGACTTTTTAATTCAATTTGTCGACCAACGTTGCCCCTTTCATTTCACATGGGCGAACGCTTCGATGTACATGGATGCGACAATAACGACACCCTTGGGAGCGTCCAGAATGAACCCAAGCTAACGTGATTACGGAACGCGGCGTTTCGAAGTGATTTGCTTGCTTGATTCACCTGTAAAACGCGAGCGGTGGTTTGGAATTGCTCGGCTCGACTGGAAGAGGAGTTACAAATCTCTGAAGCTGAAGGTGGGATTCATACGTGGGATTATTGAAACGAAAATATGAACTATTAGAGTAGAATAGTTTACACTTGAACATCCAACTTTGGTGAACTAATTCGTCAAAGATAGTGAAAACCAGAAGAAACTAGAAGATTCTTCAGGAAGATTTTTCAAGATCAAGGGGATAAATACATTATTATTAAGAAAAGTAATTTGGAATAAAAGAAACAGTTGCATGAAGAAACTAACGCAAAATTGTATTAGAAAAATACTTTCCAAGAGAAACGAAGGACCCTCTGACTCCATGCTCGCACGAAGTTAATGGTGCCCATGGGATGAGCGGGGTAACGCGATTAGGTGGCACAGCACTGGTGGAACGATTCGGTTGGCTTGATTTATCCGCGTACCGACGCGTTATTGCATTAGCGCCCCGACGACGATAGCCATCGTCCCTGGGACGCTTCTCGGCATCGGCATCGTCGCGAGGACGCCAAGCGCGCGCGAGTAAGCGAGTGAACGCGCCAGAAGACCTCTGCCCGTTCTGTCCACCCACCCGTGAATCATCCCCAAGAATTATATCTTGGACAGTGCCGTCAGGACACAACGATTTGTCGTTGCTCTCTTAGAGAGTTGCACTGTCTTCCCAGAATTGGTGGATTTGTTATTTAACGTGTCGGTTTTTCGCATAGTAATCTATTTCTTCTTTCTATCTGTATGTTAGTGTAAATGTAGAATCTTTTAAGATAAATGAGCGAAAGGCAATAAATCAGCTACTTTTCGTTTCAGATTCAAGTTTATATATTTTAAAGCTAATAGTATACAGAATGATAATCGTATATTTAAGAACAGCCTCGCATGACGATATTGCGTCTGCTTAATGTTCATTTTCGAAACACTTGAATGTTCTTGTATTTCTCTTGAGATGGATAGGGATTTTTATGGACATTTTAAAGGCTTTTCTTAGGAAATGAACATTCATTTAGCTCCAGCGTTAAATTTACGCGAAACATTTGTATTTCGAAAAAGAACAGCTGTTCATTACGATTTATCGTTGTGATTCTTAAGCCTGACTATTACTGACCCTCAACTATTTATAATAATTAATGTATATATATATTATGTATAATACACACGTCTCCCGAAATTGTCTTCTCTTTGTACAAGTCGAGTCTCCGTTTGTACTTCTCGGACACGAGCCATCTTGTTAACGAGTGTTCTTAATTTCAATAATTCTTCAACTACGATTTGTAAAACATTTTATTTGGACTTTCATGTGGTTGCAAAACTTCAATCGCTTGAAATTAAGGAAACTGTTCCTTTTTCAACAGTTGAATGTTCTATATCAACGCGTAAGAATCCTTTTAAAAACACTCGACAACTGAAGGCCAGATTACAGTTCCACTCGCTGGTAAACTACTGTAGCCATTGCAATTATCCAAGATGAGCGAAAATCGAATTTGAACTATCACAGAAACAATGATGTCTTCACAAAACGTTCTATAACTTTCCCTCGACTACGGTATAACTATCACCACCGCACCGCCTCAAATAATCAAGAAACCTTTCCCAACACATTGAAATTCGAAAAATGAAAAAAACTTTCAGGATTCATACTCACCACCGCGCAACGCAACGACTTTAACAGCGTCTCCAGCGTTCTCAAGGAAATCGAACTCGAAATCCTTCCGAGGTCTTGAAGGTTCTCCGTCGCGTCGGTCTTACGCAGGCCTGTCTAGGCCCAGAGCCTCCTGATGCCGCCTAGCCTTGAGCCTGAGGTCCGCGATGCTGCTGTTCTTGGAACGAGCTGCTGCCGCGGCCAACGAGGCCGCCAGGCTCAGGGGATGAGGATGAGGGTGCGTGGAAGTCGGCGGTGGAGGTGGTGGAGGCGGTAAACAGAAAAGTCCTCCAGCTGCAGCATAGTGGAGAACAGCTGGATCGAAGGCAGAACCTGCTGCTGCCGTCACATTGCCACCTGCACCCTGTATCGGGGGGTGCAACCTCAGCGCTGGCAGGTAAGGCGCCACTCGACAGGGTTCTAAACTAGTTGGGGGACTGCGCGGCGCTAGCACCATTCCACCTGCTACCCCTGCAATTTTCACGATGGCGGAGTCATTATTTACCTCAACAGTTTTCACCACATCACCGTTTAACCGCAAGAAGAGGCTCTCCTTCTCGACCCACCTTTATGCAACTGACTCTCGTGCTTGCGACACTTTGCCCGTCGATTCTGAAACCACACCTGGACTCTCGCTTCACTCAGACCGAGCCTCTGACTAAGTTCTTCTCTCATGAACGCATCAGGGTAATGCGTCTCGTCGAACAGCCTCTCCAGCTCAGCCAGTTGTTCCAACGTGAAATTTGTTCGGGATCTTCTTTGTTTGCCATTTCCGTTTCCACTGCTGCGACAATTCGAGCCTAAAAGTGGAAGTTTCTTCATCCAGCCGTAAAGAAATGACTCAGACATTCTGCGAGAATTAATTCACAGTTTGTGAACGAACGCGTTAGGAGGAAGTTCGGAATTAATCTCCGCGATTCGTTCACAGGTCATTTCTTCCAGTCTGCTCGACATCGGCATAAATTCCGCTCGTTTATGAGAATCTTATTCAAATCGTCTCTGGAGGAACTTCCAATTAGTTGATATTAAAGATACATCTTTCTCAAATGCTGTTCGCGGTTCTTGTGGTGGCAAAAGTGATGACATTTCCCATTATTTCTTAGTAAACAGTAAAAAAGTCGCTTAAATTTTCTTGAAGATGGTCTGATAGTTGAATTGAAGTTAAAGTGAAGTTGTTAGTCAGATTTCAAGATTGAAAATGGTGGAAAAGAAACAGAATAGTAACTTATTGTTGCACTAAAGTTTCACAATAAATTGGGGACTTTGAAACTAAAAGTAAGAAGCGTTGTTTTAGGATCTGAAGTTAAGAGTTGGGTAAACCTCGAATCTTCAGCTGTAACTAAAGCTGAAGAAACTCTACTTCAAACTACTAACAAAATAAGACTACTGCAAATTTCGAAACTTCAAACTACAGAAGAAATAAAGTCGGCACTCGAGACTCCAAAAGCTTTACTTTACAGTCAGGGGCTTCACATGTAAAGAAGACATTTAGATAATCGAATTTTAATTTAAAGAAACTTGATCAAATTGAAAGAGCTTATCAAGGAACGATCATTATCTTTCTGTCACTGCTTGTTAATTGCTTCAGTGTTCAGACCTCAAGTTGCTCTTAAACTCGATCTTAAAAACTCCTCGAAGAAGCGGTCCTTCGACAAACCATCCTCGACCACCGTCGCGAGCCGAGGAGACAGCTTCGTATAATTAACGAGTATACGATTTAATTAATGGCTGCTTAATGCAAAGTAACTACCTGTACAACTTTCGAAGGTGTTGCCCAATGGGAACTGAAGAAGGTATCTGGCGTTCCTTCCGGAGAACAAGGATGGAGGGTGGATTAAGCGTCTCGCGTAAGAGCCCTTGACGAAGGGGACGTGATTTATATAATTTAGCAAAGTGGTGAGCTACGCAGTCTTATACGGAGTCGTTAGTTACCCTCTCCCCCTCTGCAGTTTCTCTTTTCGCCCCCTGTTCCCCTAAACGTTGCACCCTGCTCCACTGGCCGCCACCTTAATCACCCCTCTTTGGCTTTCTGCATCTGTCCACATTTGAACCCCCTCAAGGTGGATTCGCTATGATTTGTCGACGTTTCAGCTGATTATTAGATTCAGAATCTTCACCTTGATATAAATCTCTTGAGAATTTGAATCATTGGTCTAGGCTACAATCGAAACAAATTTCAAACTGTGGATTAAGTTTCTATTTCAGGAAGCCGTCGAATATTTTTTCTAAAATATCAGACGCTTCATCCACCACCGCAGAGCATTTCCAATCCGAATTACATCCCTGCAGTGGTGCCAGCAATTAATCAGAAAGAAACGGCAAATATTTACAGACTCTAAATTCCATTCGGTGATTCATTTATCCATATTCGGCGCATGTCGACAAATTGCAAATGGGGAGAAATGAAAGTCAGAAAAGAAGAGAGTAGCAAATGCTCGGGATGGGGGGCATCGTAATACAGTCGATTAAAAAAAAAGGAATAGAAAGTGGGACAGTGGCGATTAAAACGAGGAGAAATTACAAGGACGGAAGCGCGCTCTCGCGATGACGGCGCAGTATCGCGCTTTAATCAATTAGCGAATGCCTACGTAATCCAATCGGAGCCCTGGCTGGACGAAGCCCGCATCCATATGTACAGCGGTTTAAAACCCCTCCTAGCAAAATAACTCGCGCGGTTTTCGGACCCATTCTCGTCCCAATCATCCGCCCCTTTATCATCGAACCACCTCCGCCCGTTTCACCACCCCTTCCTGCCTCTTTGTCACCCAATTTCTCATCCCTCCTCTCTGTGTGTACCGTCTCTGTTTCTCGTTGTTGATCGTTTTAACGACAACGATTTGCTGCTAGGGTGAGAGTTTGAAATTTCATTGGCTGAACTAGGCTGAGATTTAGTGGATGATGTTTTTGAAAGCGCTTGGATGAGTTGCTAGAGAATTCAATTGAAATTTCACTCTATTTTAGCGGTGAAGATTTAGGGAGTGTAAACTGCTATGTAAACTATTAATTCTAAGATTCTATTTTTGTGAATTGTAAGTATAGCATTTACACCAGAGGAATAGAGAGGTGCGAAATCGTTGAGTATTCTGTGTAGGATCAGAAAATGAGCATTGGAGAAGGATGAAAAGAGAAAGTGGGCAGCAAGTGAAGAACCCTCGTGGAAAACCCGAAGCAATCACACTCGGACACGAGGGGCCGCTAATTCGATTACTAAGAGCGCTGCCCTCTTGGCCTGATCCAGTCAAACCACCCCCTTGCTCTGTGTCTCGGTGATCGTCGCTGGTCCTTGGATTTTTCCCCCTTTTGCGGGACAGGAGGAGATATCGTAGCCATTAGGCGTATAAAAGCGCCGGAGACAAGACCGTTCAACCCCCTCGCCTCTACGTCGACGTATGTTGCGACTGCATACAACACACAATCTGATCGACTTCATGAATAAGTTAACTCTGGTAGGTAGAAGATAGTGTAACAAACAAAATATTTCATTGATTTTATAGAAGAAGAAGATATTCAAGAAGAATATCTAAGGAAGTTATAAGGTCTAGAACACAGTGGGTAGAAGGAAGAACAGAGATGATATTTCTCAGTAGTTGCGACGAAGAACGATGGTCCCCGAGATGTAAGACGTAAGAAATATCGTCGCGTCGCGTCGTAAGAAAGAAGGCTGAATGTCACAGTAGATCATACTCGTGGCTGTTCAAGCAGCAGCTACTTTGCCTAACTTGGCGTCGATCTCACCCGTCATGGTTCAGCCACGTCGATCCATTCTCGCGCACACGTTTCCTTTTTAAAATAGCATCGCGATATCGTTTCTGCTTGACCCTTGGTCAGAGGCTACGCCCTCGCCTGTTTACGGTCGTAAACAGTTTGGGGTTGTAAGTTTTTGAAGTATGGCAATGGACCAGGAGAATTACCGCGGCGGAAGAGGCTGTTAAATATTTCCTTGATATTTATGTAACGCTCTTAGACCCCTGTAATACTTCTTTCGAGGTCTGTTTCCTTTTAAGAATGCAGGCTTAATTTGTTTCAGAGACATCGAGCTTGTCGTAGCTTAGATAAAGTTTAATTGTGATAAATAAAATAGGGTGTAATTTGTTGTTTATAAGGAGGCTGAAATTCGATATGGGAATTTCCACAATCCTTCAAGACCAGAAAACTCGTGCACATTTCTCGGCCACTGTTCAACCGCTAGCGAAATAATAGAAAAAGAAGCTGGGAAGTGATTTGAACCATCCCTATCGCGAGCGAGTTTTCCCAGTAACGAAAGAATCCAGTCTACTGTGGGGGGTCGAGGAGCGAGCCTCGCCGCGCCTCGCCGCGCCGCGCCGCGCCGCTTCTTCAGCTCGCGGTTATTTATGGTTTTACTTTGCCGCGTCCGATGGCTGCCGGCCGGGCAGATTGCTTTTTGATTTGCGCTTAATCGGGAAAAGTTATGGGCCCCGGAGAGATACGACGCGGGAGAGGGAGAGATCTCTCTCCACCCTCTCTCTGCAGCCCTGCGTGTTAGGGGGCGTACACAACTAACGCGGCGGGCCGCATATTAAACCATAAATTCATGCGAGCTCTGGCCGCAATAGACGGGCCGAGTTATCGCAGCGAGGAGCGTGTGTGGCGTGTTACTTGAACGGCGTCAGTTTTTAACGCGATTTTCATTTGCACAGCTGCTCGTTGTCGCGCTTCCACGTCAGCTTTGAATCCAATTTCCTCGCGCGTATGTAACCTCCGACGATTGCATTTTTTATTGACAGACACTGCCCATCTATGGCTAGAATCTTTCTGGATTAATGTCATTTTCAGAGATATAGAGACTGCATTCTTTGGAAAATTCCACTGTTTTTAGAGTTTATTATAGTTAGAAGTAGAAGATTATTGCATCTTTAACTTTTCGTTGAACAATTTTATTGCTTTAAAAGATTTCTACAAAATTACTGAAATTCGAAGTTAATTAGCCGATCAATTAATTGAAAAAATGTTATCAAGGAGAATTGTAACAGTAATCACTTCTGTTGCTAATTGAAGAAATAGCTGCGGTTTCGCTTTACACGGCCGATATTGAAGAGATAACTCGACTTCGACTGGAGGAAGATGACGAAAAATATGGTGGAAAGAAAGCGCAAGTGGTAGACGCCGAGCGGCAGTTATTGAAACCGACTTGGCATGTGGATAAAACTGGAGGTCGGTGATCGTTACGTTGTGAACGGTCAGCTATTCCCAATCACTTCTGAGCTTTATTGGACGACGTCCTGAATTATAAACGAAGATCGAACCCCTACGACGATACGTGGCGGACCACGAATTCGTCGGAGGTTCCTGACCTTCTTACACTTTTCTAGTGACGGAAAACGAATTGCCATCCGATACCTCTTTCCGGATCTTCCAGAATATTCTACCTTGTGCCTGAAGGATATCAACTATGCGGGCACTGAAACAGGTACTTTCTACTGAAGGGCACACGCCACTTTAAAAAGAACAAATAAAGTGATCCCTCATTTTTAAAAGAGTATAGAGAAATGTTTTCTGATCGTGGAAAATAAATGAAAATGATTTGAATATTATTATTAGAAAATTTGATATAGAAGATGCAGATGCAATTTTCTTCAGTAAATTTATTCTCACCTTTAGTGCTTTCCTCCTGCATCAGCGACCTCGAGACATGCGACGGCAGCTTCAAGTCTGTCGTTTTAATGTCACTAGGGCTCTGGTTCTTGAGGTCGATGCAGGTTTCTGGACTTGGTGACCGATCCCTTGAAATCGGTGGCGGCGAAGGGCTGCATCCCAACAGCTTTCTGACCGAGAGCTTCAACTCCGGCGTCTTAAGGGCCGGTAAACTCTCAAGGGTGTTAACATCCTTGACCTCCTTGACCTTGGTGGCGATTGAGAGATCTTCTGGTTGTAGGCGACCTTCTGGCGACGGTGGTTCGTCAACGCTGCTGACCTCGACGCTCGACGGCTCTTGAACGGATTCGCGACCCGTCGCGACGGCATCTGGAGAACGATTACGTTGTATCAGTTTCCGGAGAAATTTTCATAGAGAATTTCTGATTTTTCGTAATTTTCAATTACGGGACATTCTTCGAAGGAACGTGAAATCGTTGAGTCTTATATTTGACGGGAAGGAAGCTCTTTCAATTGAAAATTTGAGAAAGATGTATCAAGAATCCTACGAAAGAAGGAGAAAATGGAAAGAAGAATAGAGCTAGGAAAGCATCAACTAATGGATCGGGTAGAAGAAAAAGAATATAGTTTTCCACAGCTTCGTATACCAAATAATCAATTCTGAACTGAGCACTGACTGTAGAAGAAAATATCGAAAACCTGTTCTACTATTTACTCCACATTCTACCACTATTTCAACATCGGCTTCTTCAATTAACGTATTACTTTAAATATGTTTCAGGAACACCTGGACTTCACATAAAATCTTCTCTAACAAAAAATAACTCACTCGCAGTCCTCAGAGGATGTTTAAACACCGAATCTTTCAAAATCACAATGTACCACACTGTTCTTCGACATAACATCAGTGCATAGTTATCTGCACATTTAGCGCAATCAACAAGAACTTCGAATAGCTGACTACAGAATTAATAGAACAGATCTAGCAAACTACTAAATCAAAGATAAGCTACCAACACATTCTAGTGCATCTTCACAAGGGATTCATTTTTCGGGGCATTTACCGTATTTTCCTACAACAACTAGCAGAAAGCACATCCAGGGATACTGGAATTGCAGAATGGACTACAGGATTTTCTCCTGAAAATTATTCTTTCATAGACCGCCTAATGAGCGCCTAATGAGCCATATTTGTCACTGCCATTTGGCAGTAACTATAACCGTCAACGAAGGTCACATCTTCACGAATCCCAGAAGGGGGCACGCAGGGGCACAGCAAAACGATCCTCAACGTACTGTTATCGTTCTCCGCGGGGTCTCCGAGTAGGTGTGCGACACTGAGGGTGATTCTCGCGGAAGGTGGCCGTTCGGCAGTTCTGCAAGCAGGATGTTCAACCCCCGGGGGGCTCGCGTTGTCGAAGCTCTTCGAAACGAACTGGGCGAGCTGCTCCATCCTCGCGCGACGACTCGCGCGACGACGCGGCTCGCGTCGACCTCGTCGTCGAGGCCGAGAGAGCACCGAAGGGGGTGCGCGTAGGAGCGTCGGACAGCTGGCGTCGCGACGCCACGCGTCCCCTAGGTCGCCATTCGGACGCCGGCCAATCAAGCTGCTCGTAGGCGTTGCCGATACGCCCCTGTCTCTCCTTGCCCTCCCCCTCTGCCCCGCAGTCAACCCTCTGGGTTAGGAGATGCCTCGTCCCCCTCTGTCCGTAAACCGAGGCTCATTAGCATTCGTGCCCGCTTTTCCATCCGCGAAGCGCAAACTACCACCCACCCGCGGCCAGCGTTGGCTGAGATCTTCCCCACGTTCACGATCCTTCGAAGCTACCCCTACTGTCCCTCGTCACATCGCTCCTCTGTCTCGCCTCCTAGCAGGAGCATCTTCTTCGCTCTTCAGCTGTAGTAGGTGCAAACGACGCGCGTTCAGGGCCGCTGTTGAGGTTGTTTACTCCGCGAACACTTATTCTAGGGGCTTAATAATCGATTTGAAATGATTGCCTCGGTGAATGACAAGCTTCGTCGAACAGAGGACTCGTGAGCTTCTTGTGAGAGGTGACGGAAGTTGAAGACTTGGTGATATACTTCAGGGATATTTCCTTCGGACATAGTAGTTTTTATTGGTGGCTGGAAGTTTTCGTTCTCTTCTATTTGCTTGTCAATTATTCTGTGTTTTGGAAAGCAGTTTTTTTTCTCTGTTTTCCAAAGAAGAACTTGTTCTTCTCCCAACATTTGCATTCCTCCTTAAAGAACTGAAATGACCTTCGCTCTTCAACTCGAAATACGTCATAGCCAATTTGAAAACTACAGTATTTGTGACTGCTCCACGTATTCGAACAGCCTTCAAACTTCCAAGTAGTCATCCAGAAGAAGAGAATGTGAGGAGGCATTCGCAACTAGCCGAAAGTGTTTTCAAGTGGGCGTTTTACATCGAAATGTCTGTGTAACGGACGTTCGCCACGTTCCAAGCCGATTGCAAGGCTGCCAGCCGGCGTGTCCCTGTGTTTGCACCACCAAACTCGGCAATATTTAAATGGGATTGCGTTCGGGAATGTAATTGCTTAGGCAAACACGCTTCCACGTTTCGTGGAGCGTTTGGGACGAACACGGACAGTGGGAGTTAGGTGAAAGGGGATGAAGAAGATTTGATGCTGATGGACGGAAGGAAGTTGTGGGATAAAGGTCGTTCATGGCTCTGGAAAGATGCAGATATAGCAAAATCAGCGGTATAAGTGAGAAGAAATAGGCAGGACAAGTAATGAATATTGAAATACGAAGAATTGGATATAAGCATACAGTAGCCACAATGTAAGTTACTTCAACAGAGGAATTATCTAAAGAAACAGGATCAGACAGAGATTAATTGGTCAACTTATAATGAAGACAATCTACTATGTAACCGATAAATATGAAGTCTTAATCATAAGATAATCTAAGAAAATACAAGGACCAATTATCAGCCAAGTGAAAGAAGCTTTGAGTGGAAACGTGAATGGAGAAAACGACACTGTTATAGCCTGAAACAGACATAAAAATAACAAAGAGGGGGAGAATTAATTCGCGAAACATAGAGGGGTGGTAGGAAGGGAAACGAGAGAGGGAAAGGATGAGGAAGAGAGGAACCACATAGAGGATCGAATACGGCGGGGGTGGAACGGTCTATAACGCAGGCAGACGGAGCCAATCAGAGCGCAATGCGATTACCTTAACGAGAAATCCGATTACTTATTCATTCGCCTAACTCGAAATCAGTTTAACTAATCGTTTAATTCGGTAGTGTACCCCACCAAGCGTTCCGAGGCAGACACGGGACGAAGTCTCGCTCCCGCGTGTTTGCCTTTGCCTCTGTGTCTGTGCGTACGACGATCGCACAGGGTGTGGTGTGACCATAGGGATGGATCCCCGGGATAGAGACGCGCTCACGCGCACACGCGCACACGCGCGCAACCACCGTTTCTACACGTGCTACTAGCCCCCTCCGTCGATGATGGCGAGGGTGAGAGTGGCTGCCGCGCCGCGGAGATACTCGGTGGGGAAACAGGCTGGAGGAGAGAGGCCTCATTCAATTCAATTACGTAATGAATTGTCGTGTCTTGAGTAAACACCCTTCCTCACCGCGACTCGCCGCCGGAAAATCTGGAGTTGGGGATACGTGGCTCGATCCTGGAGGGGATGTCGCTGCATAGAACCTTCTATAGAGTGTTTCAACCAAGGTGGACCGAGAAAATTGCGAGACAGTTGTGCAAGACTCAATGACACTTTTTCACCAACTTCTCATTCGCAATCCGTTTTACTAAAGACTTTGTTATTTGCAACCAGAGCTTGCAAATAAAAATATCATTTTTGTATGTGTGTATGTATCACACTGTATACAACATTCCAAAAAGAAGCACGGAGAGGGAATTGAGACATTGTAAGTCTCAAGCAATCTTATTATTCAGATAAATCGAATCCATTTGTACACTAGCAAACGCTTAAAACTCTCTTGTTTTCTCTCTCCCACGCTTACGAATATATTTCTTGCACCGTTGCGCCGATCCCCCTCTCGTTCTCTCCCCTTCACCCTCTGCTTTCCAACATCGCACAGTAGGTGTGCATCCGCAGGTGGAATGCGCGTGATATCGACTACATCGACGCGTTTCCAGCTTCCTCTCGTCTCGTTTGCAGAGACGGGTATCAGTAATTCCGGGTGTTCCCTGCAAATTAACAGGGGCGGTTCAGCAGAGGTCGTTCGACGGTTTGCACAGGGTACAGGGTTGCACCGGAAACGTTCTGCGATCAAAGGGAACCGAATCGCGGCATTAGCGGCAGCTCGGGTAAATCCGAGTAATCCGTAATTCCGCTAGTGTCTGCAACGACATCATTTGTCGCGAAACTTCATCCTTCCGTCATGATAAATTATCATCAAATTCTTTTTTCAACCTTTTGCTGGAAAAATTCATGTCACTAACTATGCATATTCGTGAGTCTTGACAAGGGAGACGACGCTTATTTGTTTAACCCCCATTTAGAATAGTAAATTTCTAATGTAACATCAAAGGCAAGATCTACGGACGATTCTCGTCCAAAAACACTTCCTCTATGGCTTCTTTTCGGTCTAGGTTCCAAATTTCCCGTCTATTTTCACCGAAGGTATTATCCTCCACTAACACCCACAAAATTCTACCTTTAAAATGATTATCGTGTATCAGGGAAAATCATAAATTACACCATAGCGTAGACTTTCTTATCATTAAAAGCAATTATTGTCGAAAGTAATGTCAAACTATTATTTAACAGTCTCCCCTCCAACCTGGCAGTGGCAACTGTGGAGAACCACCCCCACCGCCACTGCCAGTAGAACCATGTAGGGGCTGTCCGTCCAAGTGTCTCGAAGAAGGTTATGAAAAGCCTATAAAAAAACCGAAAAAGAAGCTGCAAAATTTCCAAAAAGACTCCGTGGAAATGAAAGAAAAGCCCAGTAACTGTATACGGGAACAGGAAAAACCAGTCGAAGAAAAGTTGACTTGGTGGGAGCAGATTTTTGGACCAGATCCGAAAAGGTCTTGGCCAGACCCTAGCACGTGTCGAGTAGCCCATCGACAGAGAGAAAAGTTGAGGGTAAAAGACCCTAGATTGTGTAATCCAAGATACAAAAAAACAGATGGGGATGTGTTTCTGTACACAGAACCACTAAAACAGTACAAGCGGTCTTGTATGGAACCGCAACCAAAACCACCCCCTGCGTTTAAGGTGCCCAAAGCAGTGTTATTCAAGATGATGACCGAGGGTTCAGTGGGAAGGGTGAGCTGCAGAACCTATCTTTGATTAACTTTCTATTACATGAAGTCAGGGAATTTCGAGAAATAAATTAGGAGTAGTAATTTAATTTTCTTATTAATCTGAAATTATAATATTGTTGAAATTAGATGTCGGCTGACAGTATAATCGCAAATCAGCGCATGAATCAATGTGGCAAATGTACGGATCCGACAAGTTCGTATAGACTTCCATATGAAGAAATGAGACCGCTAGAGAAAAAGAGAAATGCGTTCAGTTGTCGAAAAGGAATTCGACCACAAGATGTTCCGAGACCATTCAGCACGGATTTCGGTCTCTTCAACTACAGAATTCCCTCAATCGCTGAACAAGCTAAAGCGATCAGTAATTCGAAATGCGCTGAGGAAGCTGCAGAACCTATGTTCCAGATGAACGATCTCAGCGATTTCGAGTTACAGACTGAAAAACGCTCTCGGATAGAACAACTCAAGATACTTATTCAACAAAAGGATACTCTTCATTGCATAGCACCATAATTTTCTAACAGACTTTTCTATTGTATAATAAAAAAGCGAGTCCGTGGATTAGCAGCCTATCTTTCATTCACTACTGATCTTGACTAAAATGGGCTGATCAGAAGCAAGCTGATAAGTCTGTTCTGTAGATAATGGTAACATGTAGTCCGCTGTTTCTTAAATACAATACTGCGAAATTGAAAAGTTGCGGGAATGCGAGAGAAGCTGGTGGCGACATCTGGCCGTGCGAAATTCGTTCGATTGACAAAAAGGTAGACCGGCCGTGGGAGATCTAGAGTAATAGTAATCTAGACGGTTTCCTTCGATGGCGGCGTTGTTGTTGTGTGTGGACCCCTACACAGTTGGCTACGGGGCAGTCAAATGTCTCGTAAAGGAACTCCCTCCGCTTGCAAGTCAAAACAAATCCCGCGAATCTTCCGCAATCGACGCGGTTTGTGTTCAGCTCGCGGCTGGTCGCACGGCGAGGTCAGCGTCGTGGCTGGACCGACGATAGGTTACACAGAATCATCGTGCCTGTTGGCTGGAACGCCGGACGCAGAGAAAAGAGAAGAGGCGAGTAAAAAAGGAAAACATAAAGCGAGGAGCGACGAAGACAAAACGACTGTGCGTTATCCAGCGACCGTCTGGGTTGACTGTGGCCAGGTGACGAACCGCGGGGTCCCCGCGAACGGCGCGAACGGTGCGAACGAACCGTGCGTTGACGCGATCGGTAAAGCCGCCGATGTCGAGGCAGTAGTCGACATCGAGAAATGGTTAAAGACGCGCACGGAGTCCGTGTCGAGCATGGATCTCGACGCGATCAAGTCTGGAGTCGAGGAGGGCGTCGAGGAGGGCGTCGAGGAGGGCGTCGAGGAGG
This sequence comes from Calliopsis andreniformis, assembly GCF_051401765.1. Taxonomy (NCBI): domain Eukaryota; kingdom Metazoa; phylum Arthropoda; class Insecta; order Hymenoptera; family Andrenidae; genus Calliopsis; species Calliopsis andreniformis. Next base: position 462,249 of record NC_135066.1, read on the forward strand.
GCGTCGACCGGTACCTGGGCGAGGAACTCCAGCACGCTTTTCTGGAAAAGGACCCTGACGGTCTGTCGATCGATATCGATCTGTCCGACAAAAAACTTAACCTAGGTTACGACCCCTTACTTCAGGAGCTGCAGACCGAGAAGGATGGCTTTATATTGCCCGAGTTCCAGTTGGATCATTTGGATCCATTAGCGTTGTCACCCGATGACATGATGGTTGCCGGTGAAATTCTGCCATCGACCAGTGCTCAACCTACTCTAAGTGTCCCTCATAGGGACGTCGAAGGGATTTGTACAGATGTGGAGCAGGCTTCGTTACTGAGGAAGACTATGATCGTTGAAGATCAGGAGTCGTTGCATGGTCAGTCTGCTGAGGTGGTCAGTGAGTTACACGATATTGAGAATGAAAAGGTAGAGGATGTTCAGCAGCCAAAGAATTGTCATTCACCGGAGGCTGCTGCCAATTTATATATACAGGATATTGATTCTGAAAATGTGATACAAGAGTTGCCAACTACTAAGGTGTCTGAGAGTAACTACGAGAACGTTATAATAGAGAAATTAAAGACTACAGCGAAAGTTAAGTTGGAGCCAAGGATTATTAAAAAGCGGAGAAAGCTATCAGGGACATTGAACAAAAAACTAGACAATGAAATCAAGATTTCTGGGGAAGATGTAGTAGATACAGAAGATGGTGTAATGGCAGTTGTAGCAATATCTACAGATAAAATTTCAAATATGACGCAAATTGTTATAAATACTGGTACAGAGGAACAAATTTACCAAGGGAAAACTTCTGAGCTCATTGAAGCTACAGGAAACTTTCCAAAATTACCAAAAATAGAGACATCGACAGCATGGAGTGATGTAATAGAGCAGAATACTGAGAATCCAAATAATCATGAAGTGATAATATCTAATGCTTTAGAAGAATTAGGTATTACAGACGATAATTTACAACCGATATCGATTAATGAACATGGGAAGATATGGGTTTGTCCACGAGACGATTGCAGTAGACAATTTAGTAAGCTTTATGCTTTAAAAGGCCATTTATTGGCTCATTATGGTGTAAGACCCTTTAAGGTACATACGTTACAAATATTTTCACCTTTTTCTCTGTAGATTCTAAGTCAAACTTATAATACATTTACTTATTTATACCTGTTTATATTTCAGTGCGACTTCGAAGGATGTGCTTGGGCATTTTATTCAGAATTCAAGCTCAAACGGCATAAAGAGACGCACCTGAAACGTAAAGACTACGTTTGCGAAGTAGAGGGCTGTAATCGCCGATTTACTACAATTTATAATTTATGGAGTCATGCAAAATTGCATAGTCGCCCAAATAGGATATTGTGTCAAGTACCAGACTGCCAAGAAAAGTTTCAAACGAAAAGAGCTCTAGAGCTCCATATGAAATCCCATGACCAGAGTCACGCTCCATATGTTTGTAAGCATGAAGGATGTGGGAAAAGATACTATAGTAGTAATGCTTTGACTTCGCATCAAAGATGTCATAGTTATAAGGAAGTAGATGTAAAATGTTCGTGGCCAGGCTGCGGAAAAATATTTGATAAGCCGTGTAGACTAAAAGCACACATACGTTCGCATACCGGTTGCAAGCCCTACCTTTGTACATTTCAAGGCTGCCAGTGGGCTTTCTCGTCTTCTAGTAAATTGAAAAGACATCAAAAGAAGCACACTAACGAACGTAAGTTTGTGTGCGATGTTCCTTCCTGCGGGAAAGCGTTTATGAGATCAGAGCATCTCAAGGAACATAGGTTAACGCATAAGGAAGGAAGATACTTTCAGTGTTTTATATGTAATGCAAAGTTTTCTGCGAAAAGTAGTTTATATGTTCATATAAAAAAGCATCAAATTAAGGAGAATATGGAAACAGATCCACGGGATACTATTAATGGTCAAAAACGTAGTAAAATGAGAGAAACGCCATGTTCCAGGGTAAATCCGGTTGTGAAATCAAAGAGGAGGTCAATAGAACTGAATATCAATACAGTTTGTTTAAATACACCTAAGATGGAGAAACCCGAACTCATCGATACAAATCTCATAAACAATAATGAAAATCAAATTAAAAGTGAAATGATTCCTTCGCAAGATCAATCTAAGACTTTATATCATTGCCCGGTAGAAACTTGTACGCGTTCTTATACTACTAAAGCCACGTTAAGAGCACACATGTTAAAGATACATGGTACTCCTGTTGAAGATTGTGATAAATCTTCCATAAGAGTGACAGAGACTTCAGTTTGTAACATGGACTACATTTTATATACGACACCTACAATGTCTGAGACTACAGAGCAAATGATAATGGTAGCACCATGCGATGCTGTTATTCTTAGCACTTCTTCAGAAACAGATCGCTCTCTACCCGAACCAGAACCACCACCTCTCAATAATATACTGAAAACTTCGGAAACGGCTTCGCATAGTGCGACGCACCGCCAATTGCCTGATCAACATATAAGAAAAGATCAAGGTTCGGCACGGACTGATTTAACGTTTTCCGATGTATGGAAATTAAAAGCTAACGGTGCTGTATTAGATTCTGTTGTTGGAGCATCTGATGTAGTTCTGGGTGCAAGTGATTTGCAAGAAGGTTTATTGCTCACAGAGGAATTACCTTCCATGTATTATCAAGATGACGTAGTTGGAACGGAATATCAGGTACTATTACTTGATTCAGTACCCCCTGAAAGTACTATAAATCCTCGGGGACTTGAATAAGTGACGACTGTACTTGGAAGTGGGTGAAAACTGATCATTGTTATTTTTTAACATAGGATAAGTTTTAATATGGTCTGTGATCAAAGGCTTGTTTTAGCCTTATATTCATTTATACTGCAGTCCATAATTGCTTCAAATCGTTATTTTATTAATAAATCGTTGCTATTTTTCCAAAAACCTCATCCATTCTTCTTCTAATGTATATAATACTCCTGAATTCTTGTATATACAACAAACAAAAAATATATATAAACATTTTTCTCTACATCTATAAACAAAAGATTACATCTTTTGTAAAACATAAATAGTTTGGTAGTAATGCACATTCATACACTATTATATGTTTTATAAAAATTTCAATAACGTGATCAAAAATTACTCTGCAAATTTGGAATGTTTTTGTAAATGAATAAAAAATGCAACTATAAAAATTCGAATTCACTATATTTGTCTCTATAAAAGTGTATGTGTGCATACGTCAGGAACATTCTTTGCATATCATGTTATGCAGCTTTTCACACTAACAATGTTTTCTAAATTAATTGCCCAATACTTCCAGTTACTTTGATCATAAAAGTCACTTTTTGATTTGTGTAACGTATGGTGTTCATTCATTTATAGTTCCTCAAACTTTGGTATAATGAAATACATGTGTATTAAGCAGTACAATTTTTGCAATTTAATAATGTTAAATGTAATGGGTTTTATATTTATTTTCATAATACAGTTTGAGGAATACTCATTCATATTTAAATTGGAATAAATAAAATTAAATCACTCCAGCACACGTGCGCACTGCGTTGGGACGCATATACTGAATAGCAATAAAAATGCGTGAAAATCAACAACGACTAAATTGTATTACAAAGTTACAATTCTATCGTCGTGTGATGCATTTCATTGAATGAGCATAAAATAAGGAACTATCCTTGTTTTTGTGTCACGAGTAGGCCTTTTTTACAAATATTCAATAAAAAAAGAAAAAAGAAGTGAAATTGCTTAAGAATATAGTAATACTTGACACTACAAATTAGTGCTATGACCAAATATACAAATAATTCGTCTTAAATCTCTATACAATAGAAAAATTACCTATTATCCTTAATTTTCAAACGATATCCGCGCGTTTCTGCGTAACAGAATTCTGCGTAACAGAATTCTGCGTTTCGCCGTATGATTCCTCGAATTTTCTATTAATATTAAGATAGACCCGATCTTTAACATTTTCTAAAAGACATACTATGGAATATAATATAGATATAAAGATAGCCTCGCATACGCATACTATTGAACTTTGCATCGGTTTCTTCCAATCGAGAATTTTATATATATAATGGTAACCGTTCTTGTCTAGGCCACCAGCTAAATAATATATTAACGAGAAAATAACATAGAAAAACACTATAGTTAAACACCACCAAAAGTTTCTTAATCTAAACGGGATACTGGTCACGCAAAAGTCTATGATCATTAGAATACTGTTGCAAAGATGTAGCATGAAGTTCAGAGGATCCAAATAATGAATTTTTGGGTCGTAAATGCTGCACCAGTAGGATATCGTGACGCAGAGCGCGGTATTGGTCGTTACGACATAAAGAAACCAATAAACTCTTTCCGTCATCCCCAACACCATGGCAGAAGGCTCGAACTCTGATACTTTTTGCGATTTCCATCTTCTCGATGCGAGAAGACCACCAAGTAAAGCTTGACTTAGCCCGAGCATTAGATCCCAGTTGGTCAAATAAATCGGCCATTTGTCGTACATGCCTATGGAGTTATAGCTACCAAACTCGAAGATCGAACACACGGTGATGATCGTCCAGGCTGCGAAGATCAGCCAACGATAAAGCAGGTACCAAATGGCTACATGTTTCTGGCATTTCGGTTCAGAGAATAGTCGTGCATGTGGCGGTTCCTTCTTTTTGTAGAACCACTTCCTTGCCACCTCCTGACACCATAATTTATTAATCATCGCTCGACGACCTGCAACAGAAGCAATTGCTATGGTTCAAATTTCTTTGATATCAACAGTGAATCATTGTATATCAGTAACAGGGAATACCGTAACACACCCAAAAACTTTCAAAGCAGAGTTTTACAATTATACTAAGGTATGTAGACGAATTACACACTGTTTCTCTATCGAAGACTAGTACACTGACAATGAATTGTTACGAGACTTCTCATTGAGATGTGATTTGACATGATGCTACGTTAACAATGTCGGTTGTTTCGAAGAGAGCTAATTATCCTCTAATAACAGGGATTCGAATTTGCCAATGACGCTGTAGTTTAGTACACATGCGTGTTTCACTATTTCCGGCGGATTTCCCGCCCGGAGTTCTGTGATCGGGATCGTCAAAAATCGTCGAGTAATTTAGATCTGTCATTGGGATATTTCTCAGGAAATGAAAACTTCCTTATGTATGTAGAAAGCATTGCGTTGCTATGACGTCGTCTTAGATGGATGACAGGAGGTGGTACACGAGAAAAAGTAGAATCGCCGATTTCAGGAAATAGTCTTACTCTGTAGACTTACATGACGAGCATTGTATCAGTAGAAAGAGAAATCGTTTCGGAATCGAGAAACTCCTGTATGACGTTAACACCATCTTGTGCCTGGGGATGTCTGTCAGAAGCCCGATAAGTGAAATAATACCGCCGCTGTCGGGAACGGAAACCTAACCTTTACATCGCGATTATACGACTACCGTGGCCGCAGCCATCTTGAATTTAGTCGACTTTATACATTAAGCGCGAAAAATAGCGCTTCTTCAAATATTCGTTTTTGTTTTTCCTTTTCTTCTGTGAACTTTAACCAAATGTTTGAATTTCCATTTCGAGTGAAAACTTTTTACGACTTTTACGAAAGTTAGTTGAAAAAGTATTGATTATTTTTTTACTTAAAAGCAGATTATAAGTTTGAGTTTACATTGAAATCCGCGATAAGATATGAAACTTAAAATCACATAGAACTCGTGAAAATAAACATTCCAATTCAAAATTCTCCCACTTCCTGTAAATTTATCTCTATGTAAACATTTCTAGAAACTGAATATAATTTCCGCTGAATACGATTGATGCAAGAGATCTGAGACTTTCCGAGTTAATATCTGAATTTGATCATACGATTGTTATTGCTTTTCTCTGCACAAAAATTGACTAACTAAAATCGTTGCTGTATTCCTTGAAACTAAAAGTGATTTCGAGAAAAGTAGTCTTTGTTGTCCGTACTGTTATTCACATTTCGAATGAGACCAAAGAAACTAGCATGTTCATAAAACACTGTATAAAGTATAGACAGCAGTACTACAAATTGTAGACTATTTTCTAAAAGAACAGAAGGAAGCAAAAATACAGGTACTTGTTCGAAGCACGATTGAGAGCGATAGCTCCTTGTGAAATCTTTGATCGCATTCTCTGCAGATAGAGACCAGTTTGAACTAATTAACCCTGTTGGCCCGGGGTGCTGAGGTTCGCACGGACAGCGCTACAGCCTCAGGCGTTGAGGTCGCGGCGGCACGGTCAATCGGCCAAGAACAATTACTCGTTAATTTATTATAATCTTCCATCGTTACCGATTAGGTCGCGTGAGTACAGGTAGCGTCCCCATCCCTAACTCTACATGTCTACAGGAGGAATTTCTCATGTATAGTCGAACGTGCGGCTGTACCGAAAAGAGGAAGCATAAAAAAATAGCCAGTGGCGTAAAGAACACAAAATTTCAACTCGACGGTAACTGAATCTAGCGGTAAATTTATATCAATTCGTAACACCCACGCGAATAATCTTGCTAAGAAAAGCAGTTTTTCGTCTCCCATGTTGGAAGAACATCGCCGTTTAAACGCAACTAGAATGAACTTTGAAAATCATTATTTTAATTCTCTTATGCAGTATAAAGTATTAAGTACTTACGGATGATTTGTTGAAATTATAAAGTTAAGGCAAATTTCGATTTTTTCTTCCAAATTCGGGGAGTAGACATTCAATCTGTTAGTTCTAATAAATGTGCGATATACTTGACATGTACTTTTCCTTATCAAGTCAATACATTGTTAAACCATTCTTATCAATATATAGTGACTAATATGAGATTATAGTAGTCTTCCTTTTTGTGATACAACAGTATCTCGTCGTTTTCTAAGGTTTTATATAAAAATAGCTTATATTAATTGGAAATAAAAAATTAAGAATCACTACATTGTCAAGTATATATAACACTTGTTCAGTATAAAAAATACCAGAAAAATAGAAAAATAGAATTTGGAAGAAGAAATGGAGTAGTGAAAGCAGTAAACACAGCACAAACCGCGTTATCCAAAAAGATCTAGAGGAACCTTCGCTTCAGGGCTGCGAGATGACCAATCTACCCGTCGATCCTGTCGATCTTAGGTGGCATAAGTTCACGATCTGGCTGCACGATAGAACGCCTAACCCGCTACTGACCAGTCTCCTTGATCAGCCTGGTCAAAACCCTATACGATGACTGAAATCAATCCAGTGCATTACCCTTTTCCTCCCTCCACCCTTTGTCTGACTATCCATTTAAACAGCCCCTGAAGAACCGAGCGACCAGTATACCCTAACGGAACAGACGATGTTTCAGTACTTTAAGTCCATGTGTCGGAACATGTCGGAACACTAACGATATCTATTCACAAGGATCTAAATTTCAATATAGATTTGATCAATGTTAATATTATATTCGCAGAAACATAGAGGACAAAAGCTTCGAATTGAATGAAATGTACACAATAACCAAAGACGATTCTCAAATTGTAAACATTGATCATAACGTAAACTATTGCAAAGATTGGGTAAACAGTGTAAGACAGATAAGTATTCCATAGTTTTTGCAATGATGCTGCATTGTGCAATATTGGCAGTCACTATACCCATAAAATACAAAGGAAGAAACACCGAGAAACACTTCGCACGATACACAGAAGGCATATGTAACTACCAGTTACACGTACCAGTCACCTTTTTCTGCCTTCCCGCAAAATAAAAGGAATTCTTTTTTGCCTGTATGGATGAAAACAAGAGAAATGTTTGAAGAAAATGACATTCTTCATTTGATCACTAGAAAAACCATAATTATGCAAAGGACAATTCGCTAAGAGCGGCACTCGAATAGAATTCCCGTAACAACCCGTGACATAGAAAGGAGTCCCTAAAAGACTGAGGAAACATCAATATTTCCCCCACTCAGAAACGATGAAATATTAGCCACATACTCCCACCTAAAGTACCCGAAAATTCTAAGAAACTTTGACACCCAAGACACATTATCACGTGTATTTGCGGCGAGGAACCCGACTCCGGTTGATAAGCGGAGTTCTCTCATTCTACGAAACTATCCGCACCGTCTAGTTAGAAATGATAGGAAAAGTGAGATATTTGTGTGAAAAATGTTTGCACACACCGCATATCGAGGTAGAAGCCACGAATCGCAAAGGATCCTTGATCCTGCCATTGATACAAGAGATCGTCTCCGGCACGGTGCGATCCTCGATTTCCTCGGACTCGGGAGGCATTTGAGCCTTGCCTCCTATTCGACGTGAGCTTGGCCCGTGACTGCCCGGCAACCGGCGTCCGCGTGCTTCAAATCAATATCAATCCCTATGCACCAGCTGTTCCCCACCGTATTCCACACCACTCTATGTATGTTTCGTCGGCAAGCCACCTTTTCGACACGTTCTGATAATGATTGGCAACGCGGTCTCCTCCTTTTCACGTACGACTGCCTGCTGGGAATCGCTCCCAACTTCCTCCTTTCGTCTCGAATTCTACTTCGGTTAAAACCCTCTGATTAATTAGATCCCTGGAGGCAGTAGGTTCGTGTTTGTAAGATTCAAAAATTCAAAAGTAGATGAAATTAATTAACAAAATTAGATTCTGATGGAACGAATCGAGTCCATTTTTAACTGCTCTTTTTCTGTAAAAAGGGTATCTATTATGCAATATTCTGCACGTTTCACAAGCTAATGCATATTCGATTTATCTTACGTGCATGTTGTATGTAAAAAGCTAAAGCGTGATCGTCTTAGAGTCATTGCGTGGTAGTTTTTGTCCGATTAGGAAAAAGTGCGTTAAATCACTGTTTTCTGACTGGTCGGTGACTTTGGCTTTGTTAAATGATGAACCCTCCTGATGCGCGTGTTCACCGAAGTTCTAAAGATCCATTCTGTGAGATGATTAAAATGTGTTCATCTTGATGGAAAAATATTATCATTAGAAAATAATTACTTATAGAACTTGTAAAGACTAACCATTCATAACATGTAAACTCGACATGTAATTTCTTTTTTTAAATGATTACAAATAAACTGTCTAAGTTCCCGTTGACAGCCATAGCAATGTACACTCGTGAATATCAATCTATTCAAAACCTGAAGTTTATCGCTGTAAAGTTAGAAATAATTAATATCCACTGCGTATCGAATTTCACTGGACAAATTCAATACGCTACGCCACGCGACAATTAACTCCTTCATTCGATAATAAAGGAGTATGAAAATATCAAGTTTCAGACCGGAAATTAATCATTTAGGACCAATTAAGAAACAACAGAGGTACCTTTAAATTAGCATAAGCATAGACTTTCTGACGCTGTATCGATCGCGAAAAAACTGAATTCTCATAATTGTTGAGTTAATATTAACAAGCTTTTGTATTTTTTTGCACCTCTAGAAATTTTTGACTTTAAGGGTTAACAAGGTGTTGATAGGCTTTGCTACGAAACCCTACACAGAAATCAATTAATAAAAGAGGACAATACCGTTCTCATAGAACACGTCGGCAAACTTTGTCGTCACGATAGTAGACTTGTTATTTTTATTGTGCGATAATTGCACGGAGGCACGCCATCGACCGTGTAATTTTTCTTAGAGGAAGCACGTGGACTCGTAGAAATCGACGCAAAGTCTCATTGACGCGTAACATCACGCGTTGCTCCATTCATTAATTATAAGTGGACGATTCTTTGAACCTCTTATTTACACATTAAAGCTAGTTATTCAAAGCTCTTCGACATACCTGACAGATTGTACAATTATACGATTTGTATAATGTAATCACACATATGATTAAAAGTGTTTGTGAACGATGTAACAACAAACGAGAGGTTGAACTAGAAAAAATTGTCTTAAAAGGCATCTCAATCTTTTAGTGGAATATGTTGATATGTGGAGTTCAGGCGAGACTGCAACTTAAGCAAGGCATGTGGTTTTTCTCCAGAGTTGCAGAGGTCTCATATTACTTCCGTACACACGTCTTCTAAGCAGTTTATACATATTCTCAGATACTGTCTGTAATGCATTTTATTCGATTCAGATTACAGCCTGAGATCCGTACACATTCTTGAGTCTCAAAGGAACTTTTTCAGCGTTACTTGTTTCCCACATTTATTGGGAAATTTAAGCAGCTGTTACTGATTGATGCTTGACCTTTTTTATTTCAAATAAATATAAATATTTTTCGACGTTTCTTGGTAAAAAAAAAAAACTGCGTATCACGTGCATTGATTTAAGGGTGTAACACATAAACGGCGTGTAGGGGACATGAGCGTGGTCCAACCAGAGAAGCAGAATTTTATAAATACACGGGTTCACAGGAGTGGAGCTGAGTTTCATAGTTCGTCGTTTTACGAGACGTCGTGACGGTTCTTGTACCAAAAATAATCGAGACATCTCGAGCGAAGGAGCTTCGGAACGCTAAAGTAGACGCGAACGTGCGGCCGGTTTCGAGTTTTCGATGAAAATGAGCTGATACTTTTCCACGGGCGCACGAGGTAAACGCAAATTTCGAGCGATGAGATTTAGAGTCAATTGCGTCTCAGCTGTTCTTGTCGTGTGCTTCCTCTGCACCGGTTGCTTCGCCAGGGACGCGCCCATGTGAGTACATTGAAGCACCTCAGAACTGAGATCAAGTCTAGAAAACTCGAATTAGAAGTGTCAGAAGTATGTTCAATTAAAATGATCGAAATAAGTTTCTTCAGAGTAAGGTAAATGTTCTAGGAGCCGACTATATCTTGGTATTTGGACACTAACGCTAATTTTATTTCATTTTAAGCTTCAATTCTAGGGTATTTAAAACCAAGAAATAGTGTACTTAGTTTTTAAGACGTTATAATTCAAATATCAAGACATGTATTTTTGAGGTGTTCACTTACTGAGACATTTGATATCTCAGGAGTTCGGGTATTGGCGGACATTTACCTTATTTCAGACCTTTTTCCCGGTACACTAAAGTAGTGTTAAGATCAGAGCATTGGACCTCACCATTTATAATTTTCCTCCTTTCTGTTCACTAAAAATGACAGCATTAGAAATCTTGATCTAGTATTAAAAAATGGTTAGTCAATTATTCGTATACGTGCTCATATTTAGTTAGTACTAGAATGTTTGATCGGTGGGTCCCATGTACTATTCAAATAAACAATTAATAAACAGATATTGTATTTGTTTATCTTCTGGCGAAAGGTGCATTTTTTCATTTTCCTTAGTCAATTTAGTTAACCGAGTACTTTTAGCCTAGATCATGTTTCTACGCTCTTGATAGTCAATAATTGCAACGAGTCTCTGTTATGGGATCTTCTTAATTGTAATTAATATCATTTGTTGCAGAGTGTCACGATGGGCAGAGACCTTGGGAGCGGAATTGTGGGAGCTTGCAGAGAAGGTGTCGCGACCAGACGAACTATTAAGCGTAAGTTTAATTCTCATGGGTACGTGTTCCTACATTCGCGATCGCGTGGCCCCTGTTCTCCTCTTTCTCTCTTTGATTGATCCCTCCATTACTATCGACTAATCGCTGGGACTATTTTTGTTACGCCCTCGTACATGATTATCGTCACTTAACGAGAGAAGAGAGAGAGAGAGAGAGAGAGAGAGAGAGAGAGAGAGAGAGAGAGAGAGAGAGAGAGAGAGAGAGAGAGAGAGAGAGAGAGAGAGAGCAGCAAGTAGTAAAAAGAACGAAGCAGGAAAAGTTGACACCAGAGATTACAAAAACCTCGATAAAAAGAATAGAAAAATGGGTGTAGATAAAGAAAAGAGCAAAAAGGGAGAAAGAAAGCGATAAAGGCTCTATGTATCAACCTACGATAAATCACCAGAGACTGCTCTGACGATAATTGAGATTGAGGTATTCTTGATACTATAATCTTTCTATTCGTGATCGTGGACCAAATAATATCTCGAGGTTATTTAACCATGCAACTGCAGTCGCGTGTGCATGATAAGTCGAATTAAGATCGTCTCACGTGAATTAAAATCGTGTGTGATCCACGCTTGAGAGATGAATGGAGCTTTAAAGCTCCCATGCACAGATGCCGCCTGTGTCATATTCGCAATTGTGTCTACATCATCGGTTCACTTGTTGAGCTTTCTTTTTTTAAACGACATGAGTGTCCTCCAGTGTTTTCAAAGTTTTCGCCTGAAGATGTAAATAAGTTTTTAATTCTTATGCTATAATAGCTATAACTCAAATATAAAACATTCTGCTGCGTCTGCACTCAGAGCACTTCTCATATTTCACGTTTCCAAAACCACACTTGGATTTCACTTTGCATACACGATGGGAGTTTATTTTTTGTACCTTTTTCTTTATTATAAGTGGAAAACTGGTAGATGTATCGCAATCCCATTGTGTGAGAATAATTGGTGTTGAAATTGTTGCACACTAGAAATTTATAGAAACAGTTTATTTAATAGACATACCAATAACTATTCTTACAAGAGTTAACCCATTCGCTGTCAACTATGAGATATCTCGCAATAAGGGTATGTACCACGAGTACTGATTGCGAAATATCTCGTTGTTTGCACTATAAGTTATTATTGACATTTCTTTTCAGCACCTAGAACCAAATTTGCTGAATTTTCCTGATAGTATTGCTAAGTTGGGTCGTTCCAGCTGAACGATTTTTTAACATAGCTGCAATATATTCAACATAGTTACCATGATATACTGCGTGGGTGTCGTTATTAATAGCTGCATTCCAAGATTTGTAGTACAATAACCTATCATTCCTATTAGATGTCCTAAATTTAACTATTTTTAATTGAAATAGTCACGAAGATTAGAATTGAAAATAATGTAATATTTAAATTTTAAGAATATTCAATATTTCGAGAACTCTGGAGAACTTTTGCAAAAGTTCTTCTAACAACAATCGAACCTTTTATTTTTGTGACCAGTGTAATGAGTTGTACTCGTTCCATCGTCTTTCATTCGAAGTACAATATAGGAGGGAACAGAGATTCGCATTCGGTAGGAAAAAGCAGCGCGGTTTCGGTGCAAGAAATTAATAACGCGTTTGTTCTGTCGTAACATAAAGAAAAACCTTTGGAATCCGGGTCGACGACGAGACGAGGCCCCTGTAACGGTGTACCCTCGATGAATTGCAGAAATACAAAGCGATGAACACGCGGGTAGAGGACAAGTCCGGGGAAGAATTGGTGAGCATAATCAGCGAGAACGTCGGCAGGATGTTGAGGAGAAAGATGGATGCGGTGACCTGTATACGGATACTGGCTGAGCAACACGCAGAGAGCTGGGAAAACGAGGAGGACGGTAATTTCACCTACGTATCTGGAAAATACAGCCCTGTGGTCAAAGAGAAGAAACCGAAACTCCCGGAAAATATGAAGAAAAACGTTAATGTTTACAGGTTTATAAAAAAGCCTTATTGCGACAGACAAATTGAATCGTTTGAGACAATAAAAACTTTTATTTAGCACAGTGTTGCTAATTTTCATAATTTTTTTAGAGTTTTTTTATATAGATATCTCGATTTTTGTTCAAATATGACTTATGTCCTTATTGCCTTGAACGCTTCAATTAACCCTCTGGCGAGCACGCCTTTTTTCTTCTAAAGGAAGTAATGATTTCTTGGGAGACGATTGCAAGATGTGCGTATTCTTACACTTCCAACGTTGGGAAAAATTAAGTTGAGATGATTCGAATGTCTTTGGCATTGATTCGGGGGAGAGCGATCGACCTGCCAATTGGGTTCGGCGTTCCATCTTCATCTGAGGAGCCTTGTGTTGGAAATGTTAAAGGCAATCGCTTGAGGGTTGACTAATCATCAGTTTAGAGAGTTTAGAAATTTCTAAGTTTTCTAAGAGCTTATGAATGTGTACTTAATTTATTCTTAAGGAACTAAAAAAATGATCGTTAAAATTATTTTCAGGAAAATAAAGCTGACACCAGACTCTCATTTCTACAACATACCAGTGAATACAAGTTTCTCATCAGTTCACATACCAACGAATGTCTACGATATGACACCAGCGGTGGTGGAGGACATCAAGAAGACTGAGATCCTTGACAAAGTATTTCGTCAGAACTACGAGTCGGACCCAGCTCTATCTTGGCAGTATTTCGGTTCTGTCACCGGGATGTTGAGACAATATCCTGCCATGCAATGGAGGACAGATGTCACGGAGAATAATATGGTCGGAGAAGATGAAGAGAAGAAGCCAGAAGAAAGCAAGGTAGATGAGGAGACTGAAAATTCAGCTAATGCCACGGACATTGAAGAAGCAAAAAATAGCAAAGAAGAAAAAGATATTGAGCAAGATGAGGAAGAAGAAAAACCGGCTGATATCTACGATTGCCGCGTACGCAGCTGGTTTATCGAGGCTGCGACTTGTAGCAAGGACATGGTGATCCTGATGGACACTAGCGGTAGCATGACAGGGATGGGGAAGACCATTGGTGAATAAAATTATCAAACTTTTGATCTAGTCTAATGATACTCTTCTCCTTGTATTTCTTGCTCTTCCATTTCAAGGAAATCAATGGGTAGAGATAAACTAGAAACACTCAGCATTATAATTGATAGGTAAAGTTCTATTTCAGTGGGTTACGTGGGTTGATTTACTTGCAGAGTTTGGAACTTATGATAGTCTATTCGGTGTATTTATGGAAGCTGTGTTAGACTCGCAGATGGAATAGGCTCGCGGTCGTCTCGTGCAAACCATGTAATGCATACTTGGAGTGCACCGCGAGTCTGAGGTTAGACTTGCATCGTTTAAGGGGGATAGTATGTCAATGCAATTGCAACGCGTACATCTTCTCAGGTGTAACATGATATTCTCATGGCTATATTAGTAATATCAGATTCACTGTTGGACGATTACCAAAAGAATTCGATCTTTTCCATCGACGCGACGCTTCATAAACATGTCGGACGTCGTCGAGCTAGTGATTTTAATATTATAGAATTTGTCTTATTCCGTAGTTAAATTCAAGACCGCTCTAGTGTAAAGGATGACTTTCTGATTGCTATAATTTTTTGTTCAGCTAGATCAACAGTGAATGCGATTTTGGATACCTTATCGAACAACGACTTCATGACGGTATTGAGTTATACGAACGAGACCTACGACGTCGTGCCATGCTTCAAAGACATGCTGATCCAAGCCACCCCAGAAAACGTAGAAACATTCAAGAACGCAATCACGACGGTGAAGACAGAAGGTCTAGCCAATTTGACTGAAGCGTTCACCAGGGCCTTCAACCTCCTCAGGAATTACCGAGAGACGCGTGGGTGTAGCGCAGACACGCCATGCAATCAGCTGATCATGCTCGTCACTGATGGCGTTCCCGGAAATTTGACGGAGGTAAAGTACTTACTATTCCTGACAATCTTGTCTTTAATTTGTAGAAAGCTGTCATTCCAAATCGAGATAAAAGGGTTAATCCCCCCCCCCCCCCCCCCCCCCCCCTCTCGAAGATTACGTATACATGAAAAAGAAGTTCAAGTTATATCATTCACAAACGAATTCCGTCACACTAGAGACTTCTTCAACTACTTCAATTAATCACCCCATCGTTTAACGCGACCTATATTCCATTCGTACCGGCAATTCTCATTTTCATCAGCCAGCTATTCGCTATTACGTAGCTTTCTTCAACATTTAGGATGATCACGGGACCTCCACTGTTTCCATAAAATTTATTGTCTCGTACCACAAGCAGGTGCTGCGAGAACAACATTCTCTCTTGCAAAGCCGCGCAGAATTAAATGGCTCTCCTTCGAATTCACGCTACCCTCTGGATCTATCCTCGACGAGCAGCTCTTCACTTTTATGAGGCTCCACTCAAATTGTCGAGGATTCTACTCTCCTTCTGCCTCCCCTAACCACCCCTTCAATTTTTCTCTCCCTTTCTCTTATCAATTCTAGTTCTCTATTTCAGACTATCTGTGTCCTTACCACGTCGTGGAGCACTTGGAAACCATATCATCAACGATAGCGCTACAATTACGGTTGCATTACGATTACGTGTGCTGTTCAGAAAGAGGAAAGATGCTTTGAAGTCACTGATTTAGTCGAAATGGAATAGCTAATGTAAATACTGCTTTATGTTCACAGATTTTCAGGACATGGAATTGGCAGGATAATAATACTCACATACCTGTGCGGGTGTTCACATATCTCCTTGGGAAAGAGGTGACGAAGGTTCGTGAAATTCAATGGATGGCCTGTCTAAATCGCGGCTACTACACACATGTTCACACCCAAGAAGAAGTGCGAGAACAAGTGCTAAAATATATACCTGTCGTCGCGCGTCCTTTGGTTCTTCAAGATGCAGTGCATCCTGTCGTCTGGACCCACGCTTATGCTGACATCACAGTAAGATAATTTATTTGCTAACCGATTGATGAAAACAGTCTGAATTAATTAAGAATCATTGTTTCACGCTACATAATATTTTCTTCATTGCATAGATAAATTGCTACATTTAAATTACCTATCGGGAAAAAGATTCCATACATAGCTGATATTCCTGGAATATCAATACCTCGTTTCCGTATTCCACTTGCAAAACTTGTCAAAACTTCAGCATCTGATTCTTTTTTTTAAACCTACTTCAAGGATTTGTATCCGTAATCAGAGTTCACAATAAGGATATCATGTCACGAAACGTTACGTCATGAAACGCTGCGTCGTAACATGCTCGTATAAAATTTGCAATATATTTTTGTGTTGTAGAAATAAGTGTCGCTTACAAAACTATCGCGCATAAAAAAGCTATTCGTCAACATGTATCACGCGACTCGAATATTAGCAGAAATTTCCATTATAAGATAAAAACGTGAATGATTTAAGATCTGTCGTGTGTCTTCTTAAAGTTTTTTAATCTTCGCTTGGATCTAATACAGATCCTCGCGATACCATTACAAGTCTTGCGAAACATAGGTTTGGATGTTGTTAATCCTCGATTCCTGTACTCTTATTCCTCTGAATACTATTCTCCATCGAATTCCATTAGAATCCCGCGCTCGCCACTTGGCTGTGGCTGGTGATGCGGCACGAGAAGCAACGTTCCCGACTTCTGAAGCATCTGAAAGGGAAGCGTCTGGGCATACGAATAAATGAGGACGAGATCTACATACAGCAGGTTCATACCTAGCAAAGTAGTAACAATTCATCCCTTGGTGGCTTTGGATCCGTCCCTGTAGTCTCCACCTTCCCTGATATATATAGTTGGTTACTGATGTAGTTGGAATCCTGCAAGCAAACCATCCAGACATTTTTTAGATCTAGTTTGCTTTTTTATTCTTCTTTTGCTCTAGCCCTATTTTCGTAGCGTAAATTTTTATTTTTTCCCTCCTCTTTAGTTACCCTCTAATGCTCTTTAATTGTTAAAAAAATTTTTTATAAATCGGATAATTTCATTTTTTTTCGTTCTTGCATGAAGTGATGTCTTTATAAACAAAGATGGGTATTGTAGGATATTCATATTAAGATGAAATATATTGGGTATTAAATTCGATCATTTAGATAACTCTTCGTTAAATAAATTATGACTGTTATTCATATTATTTGTAAGTTCATATTTGATAGCGATTTTATTTTTAAACCAAGAAAATGATCATATTTCGATGATCTTCATTTTAAAAATTCATAGCTGATCGACCTTTAAACGTATATTTAACAGCTTCACAAGGATGAAGACGTCCGACAGGACGCATCAATGCTGAACACAACCGCCTGGCAGGAGTATAGGCTCCTCACTTCTGTCAGCACGCCTGTATTCGACCGTAAGGGGAATACTCGTAACAATCAGACAAGAATAGCGAATTTACTAGGCATAGCGGGCACGGATGTGCCAATTGACGACATCCGAAAACTCACGTTGCCGTATAAACTCGGCGTGAATGGGTACGCGTTCATCGTCTCGAACAATGGTTACGTCATACTTCACCCAGACCTAAGACCCGTCTTCAAAGGCAAACTCAAACTCAACTATAACAGCATTGACCTCACGGAGGTCGAAATTTTAGACGATGGTCGAGAACCAAGGTAATTTTTCATTTCTTCATTTCTTCATTTCTACTCCCATCAATATTTCTTCATCTCTTCTTCCCTTCATCTCTACTACTTCATTCCTTGTGACCTTACGACTGCATTTCTCCGATGTATCTTCATCTCTTCTTTTCTGCGGTAGGAACCCTGGACCAGAGGTGTTGGAACTACGTGCGGCGCTGGTGGACCACCAACAGGGAAGTATGAAGGGCATCCCTGTGAAATTGCATTACGACGATAACCGTCGTGTGACGCTGGAGAGACGTGACTACTTCTACGCGCCACTCCCTGGAACACCATTCGGCCTCGCGGTCGCCATACCTGACTATGGCACAACTTGGATCAAGGTAAATCCCAGCTCAGGATATCGCGCGTACACACGCGTTCCAGTATCTCTCTAAAGTGGTAATCCGCCGGGTGGGTTGCGTTCTCGAGATTGCATGGTGCATAAACTTCGAGGCGTAAACCGACCGAGAGGGTGGTAAACATCTTCCCTCAGGGGTACAAACTTAACGGGGAGAAGTCGAAGAAGCGGTATTCCTTAGAATCTAAAGCTTAGACTAAACTTGTCTTGGGTCGATCCAGATTCTTGGAGTATCTTAATTCTTGAAAATACATAGTCCATGATAGAGTTGAGGTTTCTTATTATACCAAAAATTATACGTTAGTAATGTAGTTATTCTTTCCTTCTTTCATGGTTTTCTCCGCAAGGTAGGAGATGAAATCCGCAGAAACCAAAACATGAATGTCAATATCTCCGAATTCTTCATTGGTAACAATTGGCGAGTGCATCCTGGTTGGGTCTACTGCCGCTACCATTACCTCGAGGGCCATGAATTCGATAGTCCAGAAGAAGAGCTGAAACACTTTTTAAATCTGATCAACAAACCGAGTTGGCGTTGGGCAGAACAGTACGAGGCCTATCCCTTGAATAACGATACAAATGATGAACCTAATTGTGGTCGACAAACATTATCCCACGACAATTATTACTGTAACAAAGAGCTGATGCAATTGTTGGTTTTCGATGCGAAAGCCACAAATGCCAGTTTCAACAACGCATTTGTATTAAATGATGATCGAGCGCAACATTTAGCTAAGACGTATGGAATCTTTTTGAGATTTGTTGCTACACAAAGCGGCCTAACCAGGTGGCACAACTTAGGCACGAACAAACTGCCTGAAGAAGATGATGGCATCATGTTTGGTGATCTTCATAGGAGGGCAGTGAACGAGCCCTGGTACAAGGGCGCCATTTTTCAGAATAATCAGGACCCTAACAGTATATTTATCACAGGTAAAATAATCGAAAAAAATACTAGAATGCTTATTGAGTTCATACGATACTAATTGCGATATAATTCCAGTACCTTGGGAAGCAGGGTCAGACGCGATAGTGACAGTCTCCATAGGAGTCTTCCCAAAAGATGGTGGAAAAACAGCCCCAGCTGCAGTGGTCGGCTTTCAAATGCCCATGAGACATTTTTACAACAGATTCATTGAATTAACGTCACTTTCGAGTAACTGGACTGTGAACTGCGCCCACATATGGATAGATTGCTACTTACTCGATCAGAACGGCTACGTGGTGATATCGGAAGCGCATAATGACACAGGCCAGTTCATGGGAACGCAGGAGGGTGCCGTGATGCACTCTATGGTGGGTCAAGGACTTTACAATCCAGTAGAGATTTATGATTATCAAGCTTGGTGCGAGGAAGTTGTAAGTAAAAGCGATGAAAGAAAAGTAAAACTAACTAATTCACCAGATTAACATTCTTTTCCTAACATTTCTCTTAATCCGAGCTTTCAATTCACACCTCGGTTCCGACAAAAAAAGGTTATCAAACTTTGTACGGGTAAAACGTTCGGCAAACAAAATCGGAAACTCTGATGAAAACCATCGCTATCCCCCCGAAGTGAAAACATCCTTTGAAGAGGAACCAAACTATTCCAGCGTATCGGGGATGCGGCCAGCACTCTCGTGGACCCTCTGATGTACGTTTGGAAACTGTTGCTCTGGTTTCTGCTGCGTGTTACGTGGTTCACGACCCAGTTCGTGAACTTGCCAATTAGCTTCGCCAAAGTTCACTTCGACGAGGACGCCCCCGACCCTCCGCCACCACCTCGACATTACAAGTACTACTATTCCTGTGATCAGAAGAGGACTCTCTACATGATGAATTACACTATCGCTGGCAACGGTATTACGGACCATCCAGATTATTGTTCAAGGCCATTCCATGCTCGTAGGGTCAGTAGTTCTCATCTTACATTCTTACCAAAATGTAACAAAGAAAAATGAACTCTGAAATGGTTGATTAACAGGTGCCACACACGAATCTTTTGTTAGTCGTCGTGGACGCGATGTATCCCACCTGTTATAAGAGATTAGAAATCACACCTGTAATTATATCGCCATTGGAATACACGAACGGATCGGAAAACGCACCATGTCACAAAATTCCGTTGAACGATCTGAAAAGGAGACGACTGGAGGGTTGTTTCACGGAGCATCCCCTGGAACACGAAATCGAACAGTGTGGTGGAGCATCAGGACTGATCGTATCTGTGTTATTGTTCTCTGTTATTATAGCTAGACTTTTATGTACGTTTATATAACATATCGGAATAAGAAAGTTCAATTCTTTCGTTATGAAACCGGTTCAAAATAATTCTAAAAAATCTATTCACTTAAGAAATCTCTCGAGATAGTTTATCTACGAGTGTAATATTCAATACAAAGCATTTCTTTTATTCTTGAAACTTGCGTTTCAATATTATTGGTGAAACAATCCAATAATTTCCCTGATTTATATTAGATTAAGATTCGCAGATGTGGATATTTTTTGCCCATTAGCTTGTGGTTCATTGCATCAATGAACGGAGAAAAAATCTCATAAAGTTCCAGAAAAATACGACTTGTTTATGGATCTAAAGTTTTACAGTTTTTGCTGAGAGATGGATCTCGCTCCAGTGACAAGTTTCCATTTTCTTCCCGTAGCCATTGTTCTGAAAACGTCAGTTGTTCTGACGGGAAACTTTGGTCTCTTCAGTATCGTCTGTAAAAAACAATTCTGCACCCAACAATAAGGGTGGCTCACAGATTTCTTCTCTTAGATTTGGGAGAAGAAAAGCCGTTGTCTTGTTTTTATTTTTTTATTCCTCAATTTTGATACTTAACTAATGGCAGTGTAAAAAGTACATATTATCAACAATTTTGATTACTTTTTATTTCAGTAAGTTAGAGCGATAGAAAATTAGTGATAGAACAATAAAAAGAGTTTTTGAATATTTATCAGAAGTAGTAGGGATAGTAATTCATGAAACAGAACTCGATTTTTTGTGGACCATCCAGTACGAAAGCAAATCGATCGCAGCCAAGGAGAAAAGGACATAAAGACTGACAAAATGTCTTTTCATAGATGCGTAATACGATTCGGTGGCGACGTCGCAAGGTCTGTTGATAGGACGAGGGAAACTTGCCCCAGAAAATATTCTGTTCTCCCTCCTTCACAGATATTTCGGTATGTTACTCCCCCTATAGCTTGATTAAATTGGATCTATATCATTCCTATTTTTAATTTTTTTTTTTTTTTTCAGTTACGAATTCCATAAAAAGGTAATACGAGACCTACTATTTTAAAGATTCTTACCTTACCTAACTCAACGCTAATTGAGATTACCCTTTATTCTCCCCAGGACAATTGTCAAGAATTTTGAAGAAACTTGAAACAAGGAACACATATCAAGAGCATGACCGACGTCATCAGTATAAACCAATATCCATCCTAATTTTTAAACTACCCTCTCAATAGATTATCATCTAAACATCATTCAGTCCCTCCGAACGAAGTCACATTCAAAGCATTTTCCTGTACAGCAGCAAATTCTCAAAAAGTTCTTCCCTCCATGCATTAAGATACAAAGAGAACCAACGAATTATGAAACGGCGATTATGAAAAAAGCCAGGACGAAAACAGGGGATTGTTCATGGCAGACCTTCAGTGGCAAACATTCCTATCAATTCTCGGCGGTGAACAGCTAGCGACGCTGTGCGACGCTGTTAGCCGCGCGTCAACTACGCGCAAGCTCCGTTTCTCGAATACTGTATTTAACTGGATCGATAAACTCCGTGGAACTGGCGTTCCAGAGTTGATGTGCGCGCACTGCATGGCGACGTCGACGACGACGACGACGAGGACAACGATTACAGCCGGTCGAGAGTATCCTTGATGTCAGACGCGAGCTTACTCTCGGCCTCAGTTTTGTTTACCGTGTCCTAGCGTAAACAGCAGAGAGCCGACTGCGAACGGGACAGTTATGAGGCCCCGTTTCCTGTCTGCCGTCGTCATCCTTATCCTGATCCAGACACCCGACTCTGGTGACAGCATATCGTCTAACACGTAAGTCAACGGATATTGGAGATGTTCCGTTTTAGTGACAATTTAGGCTTCGTTGTTGAAGAAGTTTAGTTCAAACGGGGTTCTTCGTTTATTTAGCCAGATTTGTTGATCATACCTGAACACGCGTTTACCGCCTACATTGGGAGGTGAAAACGTGGATACGTCATGTGCATTCCTATTTTTTTTTGTTTCTATTTTAAAGTACTTAGAATAGAGTACCGAAGAATATTTGAAAGAATACAGTAAATAGGGAATTGCAGGGTTGAAATGTTACATATTTAGTAAAGTATGACCTGGGTCGTGTAATTTAGAGTCAGGGAAAGATTTTATATTTAGCTCTACTACGTTTGAAGTACGTTTAAGATTTACTCAGGTGACTTTAAGTTTTACTTTAATATAGCACTTGACACTCTCTATTCCTTTTATACAGAGTGAAAACATGGGCGCACAAATTGGGTTTCGAACTGTCCCAGTTGGGAAAATACGTGACCAACGTGGAGAAATTTCACGAGAGCTACAAGCAGGCGGCTGTGAAACCACGTGATGGTAATGTCTTGGTCCACGAAATTGCTAAGGACATCAAGGCCATGATGGAGTCCAAAATATCAGCCATCAAGGTAAAGATAACGAATAAAAAGCAACATATAAGGTGTTCCAGCATCGAAGGTAGAACCGAGTAGGGAATGACGCTACATAAAAAGATAAACCGAAAATAAAGAATAATACTTTTTTTCGTTTGAGGTTTTACTTTCGAGAAAATCGACTCGTTTAATACTGGGACACCGTATACATAGCTAATTCATTAATATCCAATCTTACACTTTACTTCAGAGAATCATGGACGTCGCCGAATTATCAGCCTCATCTTTCCCGGACAAAGATCCCCCAGAATCCTTCCAGTTTGTTAATGCTAGAAACAACACTATCGATTTAAAACACAGCGTCCATTTCGGTGGCCCAGTGAATTTGAACATGTCTGCTGTCCACGTTCCAACGAACGTTTACGAGAGAGCATCAAACGTGATCAGAGCGATCAAATGGTCCGAGGCACTCGACAGAACGTTCATTAACAATTATGAGCAAGACCCCTCTCTGTCTTGGCAGTATTTCGGTAGCGCGACTGGCTTTATGCGACAGTATCCTGCGATGAATTGGTACATGGAACCAGTGGACCTCTTCGATTGTAGGACCAGAAGCTGGTACATCGAGGCAGCTTCCAGCCCCAAGGACATCTTGATATTGATCGACACTTCTGGAAGCATGACTGGCATTCGCAGAGAGATCGCCAGGCATGTGGTGAACAATATCTTGGACACTCTTGGGAACAATGATTTTGTCAATATTATCACGTTCTCCGATGTTACGAAGGAGGTAAATTTGTTGAGATTAGATGTGAGCTAGACGAATATTTGTTGACATTAATTAATTGGAAAATTTTGTATAAGGTGGTTCCCTGCTTCAATGACACATTAGTACAAGCAAACCTAGCCAACGTAAGAGAACTGAAACGTGCTATTTCCAATCTGGAGACTGAGAAGATCGCTAACTTCTCCCTGGCCTTGACCACTGCTTTCCAGCTACTTGCGAGTTATCGACTCGAGAGGGAGGGTGCCAGATGCAACCAGGCGATCATGCTGATAACGGACGGTGTTCCATATAACTATAAAGACATCTTTGAGACCTACAATTGGCAGGGCAACCTAGATGAACCGTATAAAGCCGACATGCCAGTCAGAATGTTCACTTATCTGATTGGCAGAGAAGTGGCGGACGTGAGAGAAGTACAATGGATGGCCTGCGCCAATAGAGGCTACTTCGTCCATCTTTGCACCCTTGCTGAAGTTAGAGAAGAGGTGAGTATGTACTCCGAAGTCGATGAAACACATTAGCGAACAAAAGTAAAAGGTTCTGCACAATTTGCAGAATCAAACCATTGATTATTTATTTCTGAAATTATTTTCAGGTTCTAAAGTATGTCCCCGTAATGGCACGCCCCTTGGTCCTCGGCCGTACGGATCATCCAACGATATGGACGCCAGTTTATGCAGACGTAACGGATCCAAAGATGACCGACTGGCTCTGGGAGCAAAGGGAAAGCGAAGAACAGAAGGAGAGGTTCTTAAGGCTACATAGAAGGAAAAAACTGTTCAACTCTGAGGAACGAGATCGGAGATTCGTGAAGAAGCAGAAGAAATCGCACGAGCAAAGCGGTGATCTTCAGGAGTACAGGCTGATGACCTCGGTCAGCATGCCAGTGTTCGATCGACGTGAAAACGCGGTAAGATTTTCCTTTCTCACGTAATCGAGTCGAAAAATCAATGAACAAAGTGTATAAGAAATCAATGCCAGGAATCTTATTAATTGTTTTTCTCTTGATTATTCTTCCCCAGAAGAGAACATTAACCGATAGAGTCTCCCATACGTGACCAATAACTTTTCTCATTTAAAACACCACTTAACATCTCAAGGTATACGAGATCAACTTCATGAGTCACTGAAAAACCCTGCAAGTTCCACATAATCAAGAATAGAATATCGCCCCCATTATCATACACCAGATCGTCGTTCGATCCCTTCTATTAATAATTCCCATGATACAATGCGCTTTGGTAATAGCTTAAACGATGTACGTGCATCAACGTTCGTTTAATTTACCAATTTATCATGACGAAGTGCACCACGAAGAAGTAAACACTGCGTCGTCTCAAGCATTCTTCTCGAATTGCCATTTTCCGCGTTATCGAGCATGCATCTTTCCCGTCACGCTTCATAATCAATCGAGCCATACCCCTCGCGCAGTAATTCACCGACAGAGGTCAAAAAGTATCCTCGATCGTCGCGAATGAATGTAATCGTCCCCCACACGAGCACATTGTTTCCTTTGGTTTTAAGTTCCTGTTTGTCCACAGAACATCACAAGGCAGGTGCTGGTGAACGAGGCGTACTGGGTGACAGAGACAAGAGAGGTTGGCAGTAAAACAAAAAGCGCAAGCAACGTTGTTCTCGATGCATAGAACCCTGTAACCCTTCACCTTTTGTATTCGAGCGCGGCTCGACCCCCGCCTCTGTTTTCCGTATTCACGTATTATAAAAGAGGTCACGAAGGCTTCGATAAGGAGAGCACGAGGGTTGAAGTTGATTTCTTTCTCCCTTTGAAGCATTTAGATAGAGGGGAAGTGTGAGTTTCCAAAAGGTTTAAAATTGAAAGTGGAAGTTCAGAGGCACGATCGACGCCGCGCGACGATCTTCCGTTCCGTTTAGGTCCACGTTCGTCTCTCTCTGGTATCTTACTTTGGTCTAACGCTAGTACTGGGCATTAGTTTAATCATTAGGTAGGTTTAGGTACTTTAGTCTACCCTGTGCCCTGTTCGAGACGCGTAGAAACATGGATAAATCCTGCCCGCCTGTTGGATTGCGAACGGCGATACCTCCTCTTAATATTACCATTATTATTTAATATTATCATCAACTAGTAGAAGATCTCTGGTTCTGCCAGTGGTACACGTATATACACATGTTCTGATATATACACATAAGAAAGGTATATCTTATTGGGTGTGGAAAACACCCAGACAGTACAGAGAAAAGTATAGACAAAAAGAATTAATTGAGTGCTAGATTTCGCTAGACGAGTATATCCAGTAGACTTCAGTCGAATATCATTCCGACGACCGTCCTATCTTCTGAAAATCAAATACAACAAATATAGAACTATAGAATATTTGAAAAAACTAAATTAAAAAAGTGAATTTAATGTGTAGAAAAGATAAAAGGAGGATCGTCGGGACGACTAACGTGTGGCTAATTGTGATTTGATTAATACTTAGGATAGCCTGCGTCAGACATTAATTGTTCTTATTGTGTATCGTTATTATTATTATTATCGTTATTATTGAAACCGTAGTTGAGTTAGTTTACACGTCCAGCCAGTTTATACAGCAGATAAATCGTTATTATTGTTGGTATCGTTTCTTTTTAGTAAATATCATTATTTTTAATACTAGAACGTGTGTCTTTAGAAGAATTCATTGTGTGATAGAGCGTTTATTGGAGAAGGTAGATTATTACGCTTATGGTTATGTGACTTGGGATGATGATTCGTAATTATATTCCAAGTATTTCGAACACCCTAAGTACAGGAATTCCATTAAAATACGCTTATGATTTTTTTCGCAGACACGAATTGCCGATCTTCTCGGTGTTGCTGGAACGGACGTCCCCATCGAAGAGATTCAAAAACTCATGATGCCACATCTGGTGAATTATCAATCATATTTAGTTTCTTTTTTATTTCTTCATTAGCAACAAAAAGTATTAATTCGACACGTTGTTTGCCTTGTTCCACGCGTCTAAAACAGCTCGGTGTTAATGGATACGCGTTCATCGTGACTAACAACGGTTTTATCCTGATTCATCCGGACCTTCGACCAGTGGTAATGCTGAACAATCATCATTTAATATCAGGCATAACTTCTTATACGAAATTAAATATTATAATTGAGTGAAATTACAGTTTCAGGGTATCTTGAAACCAGCATACAATAGTGTAGACATGGCGGAGGTCGAACTGATGGATCAAGATAGAGGACCGAGGGAATTCGATGAAGGAATCATTATGGTAAGATCAGATCTATTGAACTGTTAATCTTTCAAATCAATAAATTCCCTTTTTTACTTATATACCTTGTCTTCATGATAATGAAATGAATTTTTTCACAGCTTCGTAACGATGTGGTCAATCAAGCTAACGGTAGCGTGACACTGCACACAAAATATCACTACGATGATATGGTAAGTACAATGAAATTGGTAAATTCAGGATACTAATAATGATATCAGTTTAAATATTCTGATTTCTCTCGGTCTAATATGATTTCTCCTCTGCAGAAACGCGTAGGTAGAGTGAAAAGGAAATACGATTACACGGGAATACCAAAAACACCGTTCACGGTGGTGGTCAGTTTGCCGGAACATGACCACACCGGAAGCTATCGCGTGCACGCAACCGAAGAAATCCATCGTGTGCACGTTAGTGGTATGTACTTCACAAAAATATCACTTAAGAGCAACAAGAACGATTCATATCTTCAAAAATTTCACGAATTAGGAATAATATCTGAACGGATATTATACCATGACGAACACGGTTCAATTTCCCTAAATTACGAAACTTCTCAAATTGAAATTGAAAAAGTAATTTCAAATTGAAGGAAAAAGAGAAACAGAACAGTCCAGAAAATGGTGACCACCTGTGACCGAGTATCAAAATTCCCAGATAATATTAGGAACTGCAAACTTTAGAGTAATCGAAGAAACATCGCCTTGAGCGTTGTCCCAGAACTTTCCAGCGTTCTCCGTAAATGCAATTCGATGTTTTATTCAATAGAGGGTATATATGCTAGCAAGACTCTCGAGAAGTTTGATTACAAAGTTTTCTCTGTGTGTATGAACTTGTATATCGGACTTTCGTTTACCCGTGTATTCAAAAGTCCAAGGAAATTAAACTTCCCATTCAGCGACATCGCGCAATCGACATAAATGATCAAACTTTTCGAGATAGATCTGGACGGATTTCTTACGGATTATCTTCAATTTGAAAACTTATGGATAATGCAACAGCAATTATATCAGCTAAGCAATCGCTTTTGTTGCCACAGAAACATATAAATCTTCCGGTCCTTCAGCATCCTAACTAGGTCTGGTATTACAGGTAAAAACGTGTCGGATTATTTTACTGGTACAAACTGGCGGGTACATCCTCATTGGTTGTATTGCAAGTGAGTTAAATATTTTTTTCTAAAGTTGGCTTTATATTTCTTCAATGGTTATAACAAATGCCTTTGACGAAGGTACCATTACGAGAACGAACGGTCGTTCAATTCCTCGGAAGCACAGCTTCTTCACTTCCTGGATCGAACTCGTCAACCGGGCTGGAGGTGGAACGATATGAAACAACCGTCTCAACCGCCAGAGTACTCGGCCACAAATTCCGGTAACGATACTCATCGTAAGTCGAAACGTAAGTATGTAAGTAAGTAAGTAATAGAATACACATTAACGATGAATGGTTTAGAATGACTAATTAATGGTTTGTCGATGCAGCTACGGCATACAAAGCGGACAAAGATTCCTATTACTGCGACAGAGATCTCCTGTTGAGTTTGGTATTTGACGCAAAGGTAACCGAGTGGTTCGCAAACCCCAGCACTACCCGCGAGGAAAAAGGGTGAGCATTATTATAATTTGCCCTTTAAATCAAGGATGAACCTTTCTAATAGGAAATGTAATCTTCCTAAAGACCTATAAATTGTAACTAATGTACGATACGAGTTTACGCCACTGGGTTAATGAACACAGTGAGCATGTTTTCGCGACGTTCCTTCTGTTTTCTCTGTTCTCTGCACACGATTTTTCACTCATTTATGTTTCTTGCTCTTTCTTCAGTCAGGATAACGAAATGCACCCATTTCCTTTTTACTAATATTAACCACTTTGACGCCATGCAGACCTTTAGCTAGGCTGATGAATCTGCTGCCCAGGTAACGTTCATCACATCGCACCTTACGTTCTTAGATATTAACATTTGTCTAATAGTTGTTTCTAAACCGCTTCCGTTGATCTCTGTCTGCTTTTTTTGGTTTTATTTCTCTTCTATTTAACTTGTATTACCTTTTCTTTATACATCGATTTATTTACTTTATTATCTTCGAACGTACACGTTTTCGTAAGATTTCTCAAAGTATTTCTTTTCGTTATCACTACGATTTGTATTTTGTTTCTTTGTTTCCCTTCTGCAATTGTTAATTGGCGCAAAGTATTAGATCACCGCCGCTTCAAGAACGAAGCTCATCACTCAGGCTTGGGACTTTGAAGAGGAATAACTTCGGCGACGCCACACCATGAAAATTTATTTACAGTTGTCACATAGTAGACATAATCTGTTCAAAAATTCACTTGCAACGTTTCTATATTTTTGTACTACCTCAAAAAATAACTTCTTTAAATTGAGTTACAATTTTTTCTATGGAATACAAAAAAATACGATGCAACTGAGTTATCAAAGCTCCCCAATCGGCAGCTTTCACTTAAAGCAGTATATTAGATTAACGCTCGAAGACCTGCTTCGAGGAAGACTTACTATAAGCCAGAAATCTAACGCTTCTCTTCCCGTAGGAAAGAGTTTCAACAACGTTTTGGCGTGACGCTCGCATTTATGGCCACTCATAGTGGCTTGACCAGATGGCAGGACTTCTTACTGGAAGACAATGGTACTATCCCCGAGGACCATTTCAGCAGGATGCACCCAAAAGCCATAGACGAAGTCTGGTACAAACGTGCTGTAGAGCAGCATTACGTACAATCAGAGAGCTTCGTTTTTTCCGTGCCAATTGACGAAGAGGGTGCTGATAACACTACACTAGTTACTGCCAGTCGCGCTATATTCATTGGTAAAATATCAAAGATTTAATAATTCTACGATTTAGAGAACCTAAGTAGACTCCAAAAACTGATATTAATTTTTTACCTTTTAGAAACTCGAAAAGGAAAAGCTCCTGCAGCGGTTGTAGGTTTTCAGTTCCAACACACTGCTCTTCAAGGGCTATTCCAAAATACGACGTTTAGTTGTGAAGGCATGGGTCACAACAATTGTCATACACACTGTGGTGTGGAGAAGTGGGCCTGCTACTTGGTGGATAACAATGGATATGTGATTGCAGCAGAAGATGAATCTGATGCAGGGAAATTCTTTGGGGAATTAAGGGGACCAATCATGTCCAGTCTCGTGAAAGAAGGTGTTTTCGAGAAGATTAGAATATTCGATTACCAGGCAGTCTGTTTCAAAAGTACTCAGACTAGTAATGATGGCAACATATTACTAACAGTAAAGAAACTTATCTATTATTTATTTTGAAAATAGAGCGAACAAGTTTTGAGGAATATTAATTATCTTTACATCTGATACCTTCAGCCTTGGAAGCATGCACAGAAGATGATGTCCTGGCTTATTGGACAAGCGGCTTGGGCTTGGGCAAAAGCTGGTATTTGGGAATCTGATTATGCTGACGCATTTGCATATCCAAATGAAGAAGAGGGTATTCCTGAGGACTACCAAGAAAGTGAAGAGAAACCGCCAGTGGATGCAAAGGATGAAAAAATGTTCGATCAAAAGGTCCTCATCAACCGAACCAGACCAGAAGCTTGTGATCAAGAGGTAAAGTAGCTACTATAAACTTGTAAGAAACTTTCCTATTAATCTTTAAAAGGTGTAAACTAGATCCTAGCACATCTATCAAAAATCTAAACTAAAATAAAATTCATGCCTCTTATATGAACAAAATTAATATATAATTTACCTCCTCAGGTGTACCTGTACCTGCGAAATACATCCTTCGACAATTTCGACGTTGAGCCTGACGCAAACGATTACTGCTTGAGGCCATACATAGTTCAGCCAGTCGATTTCAGCAACATGCTCCTCTTGGTAGTCAACACGGATTGCGAGGACACGGTATCACCTCGCTTGAGCGTCATTCCTGAGGAAATAATCTATGAGAATAATTCTCTAGTATGCCAAAAGGCCCTCACCTCTTTGAAAAGGAAAAGACCTACGTCCTGCATTCGTAGTCATCCAAGAGAAAGCGAGATTAAAGATCTCTGTGGTTTGGCTTCGAACACAGGGCCGAATATCTACCTCCTCCTTTTCCTATTGACGTCCTATATCCTGATTAAACAAGTCATCTGCAATCAAAACTAATATCCACAACACACCCCAAATGATGATTCTATCGGTCCAGAATCAACGCTAAACATAGAGAAACTTGAATTACATTGATAATAGGAATTAACGCGCTGGCATATTGCGATGGTCCTTCGATGTAAATGTCTTAAGATGTTGTCAAGAACAGCTACCTTTGCCAATGTTATTTAAGCTCTTAACGAGAGAAAGAGTACAACTCGGGGATATTCATTGCGAAATTTTCGATGTTCTTTTTTCTTTCTTTTTTTAATAGTTAATTACGATTTCAAGATGTTCTAATACTTATAGCGACGCTATAATGAGGAGGTGCAATGTCCTGGTGCTATCTCCTCTCAGCTAGCGCGAACTTTAATGAATGTGCAGGCAGGGTCTGCATTCGGAAGTTTAGTGAATTACCTCGGAGATTATAGATTTTGATGATTGAAACGCATTAATTCGATGCCGAACTAGTCCTAAACTACAACCTTACTGCCCAAGATGCAATACAATGTTCTCCTTCGTGTGCGTCCCTGCTCTTCTCTTTTCATTTTCATTCCTTCTCTTTGTTATTAGTTTTTGTAGTCATTAAACTTCAATGGTGCTTATGTCGTAATGACTGCAGATTGCTGAACTAGGAAATGAATTAAAGACTTCATTAACTGCTGTGCATTGTCCTTGTACGCGATAAAAGATCAAATTTATAGTTCGTGTGATTGCTGAAAAAAAAATCTATCGACTAGAATATCAATAGCTTGTGAAAGTACTTGAACAATTGAAATAATTCAAATTTTGAACGGGATATGTATAGTACACTTACAAGCAGTAATGGAAAGTGCTGGTAGATTCGCCATGCGAAGGATTACAGTGTTGTTACTTGCTCAGAAAATCTTGAATGAATCCACCTACGTGTAGAATAAGATGAATTCCGGTGGTCAGAATGCATATTCCGCGTTATAATGCTTAAGTTGAAGCGACGACGTAAACGAGGAAGTCAATTCGTAAGAAAAAACACTCGTAGGAGGTACGCACCTACATTTTGTAGGATAATCGTCGGGCGGAACTTGCAGCAAAATGATGAAATCGCATTTGAGCTTAATTCGCTTGTATGATCGTTGTTGGAATTTTTAGAGTGATAACATTAGTTAGGGTTTTAATGTGATGAGGGAGTGGGAACTATGTCGGGGCAGGGCCGTATACAAAGAGCGCACGTTTACACATACTTTACGAGACACATTCTCACGTTTCGTGCTTTGTACATTAAACTGATCTAAGAAACATGTCGTTTGATATTTATGGAGATTATGAATATTAATTTTGTACATTAAATGTATATTATACAAAGAGTTATGAGGATGTGTGCCTTTGGACACGCGGTTGAAAACCAAAAAACGGGGACAATGAAAAGATCTTGTTGTATGTTTTTCAAAATAAACAGTTGAACTCTCTATTATGCTAGCTCTCTGCTTCCTTAAGCGAAACAGAAAAAGAACTTGCGATGACAGGACGTGGCGAAATGTCGTTCTATAAAAAACGTATGAATGTTACTTCTATTACACAGAGTTTATTACTATTTGCTATGTACAGTAGCTTGCCTATGTAAATGAAGTTGTTTCTTATCAAAATGGCAAATTTTAAATGATCCATCTTGCTTTCACTTCAATTCATTCTCCATTTTCTGTATAATTTCCAGCAAAATTTTCTGTTGTGCATCCTTGTGAAGCTTTTCCTCCAACTCTTCCAAAGCTTCTCCACCTTTCATAAACTCTTTTAAATAATGCATCGTGCCATCTGATATCCTATGATCAGTTACACGATCTTGATTATAATTATATGTTCTAATCTTCTCATTCCTTAACCTCAGTCCTATCTGCTTCTTACGCAATTTACTAATTAATGTTACCTGTTTATCTAATTGTTGTTCATACAGTAAGCTTCTCAGTTTTATTAATGCTATATTCCTATTTCTTATTTGTGACCTATCTTCTTGACAATTTACAACAGTATTAGTAGGTATGTGAATAATTCTAACTGCAGAATCTGTAGTATTTACATGTTGTCCTCCCGCTCCAGTTGCTCGTTTTGTTTCTATTTTTAAATCTTTCTCTTCTATTACAACGTCAATATTTTTAGGCACAGGTAAGACTGCTACAGTAGCTGTACTTGTATGCAGTCTACCAGATTTCTCTGTTGCTGGTATTCTTTGTACTCTATGCACACCACCTTCATATTTCAATTTGTCATAGGCTTTAGAATCTGGTACCATTATGGCAGCTTTTTTTATTCCACCTTGCTCTGCTTGATCAAACTCCATCATTTCATAATTTAAATTTAAATAATCTAAATACCCAATGTACATCTCTACTAAATCCTTAGCAAATAACATGGCTTCTTGACCACCCACACCAGGTGTTATCTCCAAAATAACATTTTCGTAATATTCTTTACCTAAGTTCTCTAAGATTATATCCAGTATCTTCTCATCAATGCTTGACAAATGTTTCGTGTACATTAACTCTTCCTCCTTTGCAAGTTTCTTCATTTCTTCACTGTCAGCAGCTGAAAATCAATATACTCATTCATTACCAGAAAATTGTAGTTAAACATTATGATCTAAAATAATACTATTAAATTTGAGTCATTAACAAGGCAAAAATTGTAATTTCGAACATACTTAGGTCATTTAAACTCTTCAGATCTTCTGAAATCCTGACTTTTTCTTTCAACAATTGTGGTATAGTGTGTATCTTAAGAATCTCGGCGACGCCTTCATTTCTTCGATCATTATTTTCATAAGCATTCATAACATAATTAAAGTATTTTTTAACGTTTGGGTTATTCACAGATAAGTTCGCTTTCGAGCTGAAGTTATTAGAAGAGAATGGATAGGTTTTATTGAGGTTAAGTAACAACGACAGGCACGATTCAAATGACCCAATTTTATTTGCAACATTCCCGTAAGTGTTAAATTTACATATTCGTGAAAGGAAAATCATATTTAACTCCGAGTTGTAAGACAATTACTTTGCATAATTATATGCACGTCAAAGAAAATACACTACCTAACACTGAAATCGTAAACTAAAAAGAGCTGTATTTGTGTCGTCTGTCCGGTCTGCCATCGCGAGGTAACAGTGCAGAAAACTTCGAGGAACTATAAATCATTAAAATGCATCTTCGAACATTCTACAACCTACATATTCCAGAAATATATTTTACTATTTCATTCTACAGAATCCAATATTGCAAATATATGTTTACAAAAATATGCAAATATACGTTCGTAAAATGAAGAACAGAATACAAAATACTCAATTGCTCCTCATATTTTGATCTTCCTCTATTGGTAACGACATCTTATAGTTCCACCACTATTTCGATACTTCTTGCAATCTCAATTCAATTAAGCTTATCCTGTTTTGTGTACAATGTTAAAAAACACTGTCGCGTAGTTCCTTTTGCAAGATTTATTTGTATAGAGTAACACTAACTTCGGACTCGTTTAAGGCCTGTAACGTGTTTATTGCATCGCATCATTTCTCTTAAACATGCGACTGCTTCCTATCTTTCGTGTTATAAAACTCTTGTAGTTTATTATCATTTCATTCAATAAACCTCCGATACATCAAGAAGGTCATTAACAAGTGCGAATAACGTGTATGGTGGTAGAACAA
Source organism: Calliopsis andreniformis (assembly GCF_051401765.1). Classification (NCBI taxonomy): domain Eukaryota; kingdom Metazoa; phylum Arthropoda; class Insecta; order Hymenoptera; family Andrenidae; genus Calliopsis; species Calliopsis andreniformis. The sequence goes on from NC_135066.1 coordinate 497,136, forward strand.
AGAGTACACCGCGAACGAATTGTATCGATTTTCTAACTACACATTTCATTCGCTCGTAATATACTTTAGTCTTATCTATGTAACATTATACAAGTAATGCCACTGTATGAAACATGACACACGAAACTGCTAAAATTGTAACGATATACTCAGAACTTATACTTAAGCTTGTCAGTTTGATATAGTAAATGAAAGCGTTAATAAAATCGTCTTTTTTAATACAGTAGACTAGATTTACACAATAATTTTAAGGAGCATATGTCTGAGATAAAACAATGACAAAGATAAAGATATAAATTCATTTCTCATATGCAAATACAAGACATTCACTTCTCGCGAGCTTTATACGTATCTACTCCATAGAAACACCTATTGCACAAATGATCAACTATGCAATTACAAACACAGTGTTAAAGTAAAACAAAAGATAATTTTATTTCTATCACAGTCTGTGTCCCTTTGCCTCGTCTTATTTGTTACCGATACCTATCTCATCTAATCCTTTTGATATCGACGTACAGTGGAGAACGAGTTAAACGATTAGCAAATAGTTGTTATATATTCGTTGTACTGAGATCAACAGTGATCTGGATAAAAAAATATGTATGTAAAAGGATATTTATAGTACACTCGTCCCGCGTGCTAGACTTTCGAGACTTGCATATAGTATAAAAAATGTAACACACATATACGACAAACGATCCCGAAAGTTCATATCCACCACGTTATGTGAATTTTGAATGTGAACGGTTAGAGAATTGTGACCAATGGAATAAAAGTTTGAAAAGCATGGTGTATGAAAAACGCAAGACGTAGATATTCTCGGGAAAATATAATCGAAAGTAATTGAAAATGTTGCTCAATTCGGAATAGGTAGGTCTGATATTCAGGGATGAGTGCGCCAAGTGTACTCGTATGAGAAAGAGAGAGTTTAAAGTTGAAGAAAGAGAAAGAGGAAGATACACACGGTAGAGACCAGTATAGAGCGGCACGGGCAGCTACGATTGACGATACTATTTTTCATTGAAACAAACACCACGGGAAATTTCGAAAATAAGCGGAAACCAGGGCGTAGGGTAAGTTAAGAAAATGTTGAACAATTAATTGAAAATTCTTCGTTATCGTACCGATAACGTTTTATTCCGTGACTCGATTTCTCAATTTACGAACGGGTAAATTGATCACAATGTATTTATGCACAGGCTTTATAATATTATAACGAAATCATGGAACCTTGCGAGAACCGTCCGCAGGAGAAAGTACAAGAAGGAGGTAAGATTAAATTCGTAAATTTATCAACTATTAATTCGCGAACGTTGTTCGCGCGATTTTTATTATATAACGTCAGTATTGTTCGCAGACAAATTTTCATTTCTATTATTTCGGTAACCTTTGAAATTTTTGAAACAGTTTCAACTGCTGATTGCTGCTTTCATTGAAAACACTTTTAACAATCGGTTTTACATTTTTTATTTACATTTCAAACGGACGAACGTTCTTGAGATCGTGAATAAAACGCGCGAAGGAATTTATTTTCTTTCGTCAGTTATGACATCGTAATAACGACGATTTTCGTAATCTATTCGTAACTGCAGTTAAAAATGCAACTCCACAGAATGAGATACAACTTCCTTTTTATATATTATTATACTCTAATCCACAATTTTGTCTATATCAAACGATTTACTGCAACTAAAAAATATATGTTTAATTACATTTAATTTCTTGGTAAGAATCACTAATTTTACATATCATTATATTTAATAAACTGTAATTAAATTGTAGTAATTATATAATCATAAGTACATTCTTAAATATATATGTAATTTAGTGATTTGTAACTTTAAAACCTGTTTCATGAAATTTAAAAGGAAAATTAATTTTTCAGAATATGGATTTTTTTGGCAAGACTACCTTGATGCCACAGCAAGTGTCGAGGTTCCACAAATTATGTTCCCACATGTGGAGCTGACGCTTCAGAGTGGTATAGAAATTGGCATGTCCCTTGAAGTACCCATTCCCAAAAATAAAGATGAAGAAGACATCAAGTATTGGGTAGCAACTATTGTCATGGCATGTGGACCTCTATTGCGATTACGATACTTTGGTGGAGATGATAGGTCTCTAGAATTTTGGTTCAATCTTACTAAAGAGGCTGCCCATGAACTTGGCTGGTGTGCAAAAAATAATAAGGAGCTAGTACCACCTGATATTATACTTCAAAGATCACCAGATTGTATTGAAAAATTATCTGAATTTTTAACTACAACTCGGACTGTTCCACCAGAAATGTTATCAGGAGTAAGTTGGAAAGTTAGAAACATATTTTTCAGTCAGGAACTTCTAGATATAATATTTTATATTTTATTATTTACACAGGATGGTCTTAGCATGACAGAGAGGATTAAACAAGGCATGAAAGTTGAAGTTAGCGATACATTACATCCTTATAAATTATGGGTAGCTACGGTATGAATCTAATTAGAAATTTTAATTTATTATTTATGAAATTCATATATTACTTGTCAGATTTTATTGAATTCCAGATTATAGAGAATGTAGGTGGACGTCTTTTATTGAGATATGATACTCCAGGCTCATCACGTAAAGACTTCTGGATGTTCTGTACATCTGAACATCTTCATCCATACGGATTTGCATCTAAATCAGATTCAACTTGGTTTTCAGAACCACCCAGTTCTATTGTAGAAATGCACACATATGAAGAATGGAAAGACTTATTAGAATCTATACCAAAAAATGATGATGTACCAAATGAACTATTTGACAATAAGGTGGATCATCCAAAGCATGAATTTAAAGTTGGCATGAAACTTGAAGCTTTAAGCCCTATTGATCAAACAAAAATTTGCCCAGCTACTGTAATCAAAATACTTGATGATATCTACTTTCTTGTACATATTGACACATACGATGAAATGACTAAAGGAATAGATATTGAAACATGTATGTATAATAGTACAGCAAGAAATACTTGGCTTTGCACAGCAGAACATCCATATATCTTCCCTGTCGGATGGGCAAAAAAGCACAAAATACAGTAAGCATAATATACTATTCTTTTTTAATGGTATTTATACCATTTTAATCTGAGATCTCATTTCTTTATAGACTTGTTCCACCAAAGAGTTGGGTTCCAAAAGAGGACAGTTTTGACTGGGACGAATATTTAAAAGATACTCAAGCAATTGTTGCAGAAGAAAAGCTATTTTGTGAAAGACAAAGTGCTACTGATGCAGGCTTCGAATGTGGTATGCGTTTAGAAGCAGCCGACCCAGAATCTGAGAACATTATATGTGCTGCACACATTACAAAAATTGTTGACAATCTTTTATGGTTAAAGTTAGATAATTACGAAAACACAAAGCCAGAACACATAGTTGATATGCATTCCTTACAAATATTTCCTGTTGGATGGTGTGAATCTAATCATTATCCATTAAAACCTCCAAAAGATTATATAGAAGTTTGTAAAAAATTACAGACACCTGAAAAAGAAGAGAAAAAGAACAATGTACTCGATATACCAATATCTGAACCACGCTCTTCACTTTGGTGCCCAAAAATATATTTCAATTATCGTTGTTTCACAGGACCTATGATTTCCAAAGGAAAATTAGCAACACTGCCAAAAGCAGTAGGCCCTGGTCCTGTGATTTTAGTTATGAGAGAAGTTCTATCGATGATAGTGTCCGTCGGATACAGAAGTGCCCGAATATTAAAGGTACTACAGTGCGATTCAAAGCCAGATCCTGGATATCATTTAGAAGTTTTGAAAGCAAAGCATAAGAATAATACATATCGCGCTAGTGTCGCTGTTGTTACGTCTGGAGACATGGTAGCTGATTTTTGCAGAAATATATGCAAGAAGCTGATGGTTTGCCCAAACTTATTTGGTCCTTTGTATGTACCCGAAAATGAATGTCCAGATAAATGCCATAAGACATCTAAAGCAAAATTTAGTATGTAACTTGTCTTTATATATTTTGCTGTACCATCTATTCTTAATTTTAAGCGTGTTATCTTTTATTTTAGCAGCATCGGTTGGTACTGGAAGAAGAGGAAAACCAAAAGGTTATACAAGTATTATGGTACAGAAGCCAAAACCATGGGGTGGTAGGCGAAAAAGAAGACGCGGTAGATGGGCAAACAAAGAAAAAGAAACTCATGACGACTTTGACCATGAAGACGAAATGCCATTCATGCCATTGGACTTAGCGAAACACGTGTCTGAAATAGAAGAAATAGACGATGGGAGGCCACCACTTTCTGAGATTGATATCATGATCCAGAAAGGCTTAGAGAAAGATAAATCGGATGAATTTAAAACTGAGCCGCTTTCGAGTAACGCTTCAGAGGATTCAGGAAGTTCGTTTAACGATAGAAAAACAAAAGACGGAGGAAGTCCTAGTAGTTTGAGCAACAAGCAGCATTCGACGAAATTTAGTCAAAGTACTGCTGTTACTAGGGCCAGCAAGAGAGAACGAGATTGGGATACAAGTATTGAATCCGATTGTTCAGACGGAGACGCTGAATATGTAAGAATGCAGAAGAAACAGAGACGGCCAAAGACACGAAAGCTCGACTCGAATCCTCTATTTTGGACTGTGGATGATGTGTTTAGATATTTAAGAAAAACTAATGACTGCAAAGACATCGCATATCGAGTTAAACAAGAGGTGAGTTGTACAGAACTGTACAACAGTATAATTTAGATAAATGTATTCCATATTAATTGATATCTTTTTTCAGGAGATTGATGGATTAGCGTTTTTACTATTAAATTTACCATCTCTGACGCAACACATGAAATTGCGAACAAGCTTAGCTATGAAACTTTGTCGGCATGTTGAACAAGTTAAAGTTACCTTTTTTTTACGACACATTAATGAAGTAGAACCAGAACAATATCATGTTGTATAATGCAGTCAATTAGGATAATTCAATTTATTTTATTATTTATACAGTGTAGTATAATGTGTACATTCAACTCATTTGACTCTAGCAGTACAACTACAAATACATTATCCATCTAATCAATTATAATTGATCAGATTGATAATGCACTTACATTGTGATTAAAATGAATCGAGCTGACAGTACTATAGGGAAAGAAATGGTGTTGATGTACTTATTGTATAATAATGACGAAACGAAACTTTTAATTTATACAACAATGTAAGACTGCATTATCTTTAATTAGACACAATTCTGTATTTAATTATAGAGTAAAATATTTAAATTATTACTTTTTTTTAATAGTTTCTTAATGAAGTTAAATTTTACTAATGAAACTAGTTAGAATAATCAAGCAATTGTACCTAAATAATATCGTTGCATGTTCTTTTTTAAGAGGTATAAAATTTGTACAAATATATTTCAATTGTGAATTTCCTTTTATTATTAATCTTACTATTTAAATAGTACAAATTCTTTGAGCTTTTATTTTGTAAATTGACAATAAAACTATATCATACTCAACATACACATAGTTCTAAATAAATTCCTATATAGCATGTAAGTACATTGACCCAAACAAATTTAGGAGACATGCTTTGGTTGCCTCAATCTAAATTTGCAATTTTGTTCCTGCATACTGTGCACTGTGTTGCACTTTCTGAAACTTTGCCAAACTGTCTACACTGTAGATAACATTTCAAAGAAGAATTATTGCTAAACTGAAGCTTAATGAAATATTTAGTTGAAAACATATTAGATTATCTAAACTGTACATATATTTATACGTATTTTTTTATATTCTCAAATATTTCCGATTCAAAAAATTGTATGCAGTAAAAAGTAAAAATATATCCATCTAAACTTAAACTTTATATTTGAACTTAAAAGTTTAAAATATAAGAAGGAAAGAAAGAATAAAAGGGATCCGAGTGCTGATTTATTTAGCATCCAACTCATACCATGCGCATTCTCTTTTGTCCGCAACAGTCCACAATGTTCTCTCAATCGTCGCCAAAAGAAATGTTATATGTAGTTAGGTGCTTTGTAAGCAACGCTCGTTACTCCTCCATGTGTGGTCCGACGAACGCCGCGACCAAATAAGTTTACGCGCTATAATTGTTGCCATAACTTCTCTTCGAAGTCATACAATCCGACGCTTCGTACATTTCGGCTTTCACGTGCTTGTAAAAGCATGTTCATTCATTTTGCTGAATACGCATATACCCATGGCACACGGCACAAGGCTTGACCTACATCTTTCTTCTAAGCACTCGATCGAACGTTTAAATTTACACAGACGTATTGCTTATCGTTAGAACGACTTGTCTTCTCGAACGTTACATGCTAGGACTATCTTGTTACAATATTTGTATTAAAAATGCGACGATACAGGAATTTTTCCACGTGATTCTAAGAGAAATTGCAACACGAATCAGTACTTATATATCAATGTACGGTGATTTCTACGGTTAAGATATGCTCAACTTCTTGTGTTTTTAATTTTTACTTAAAAAAATATACAGAAATTGAAATTGATAGAAAATGAAAATAAAAAAGGATTTTACCGGGAAAGAATGCCGTACTGTGTTCGCATATCGATGAAAAGATTTCTCGGATCGGATAACGTGTGTCACTTTTAAAACGTATCATTTCCCCCTTTTCGCAAAGTGTACGCAGCTGCACTTTAGGATCCTATACATAGGAGTAGCTTCGTTTACTCTAGGGGCGCGCCTTTTTCGAATCTGGCGCGACAGATATCTTCGATCTGCCTCGACCGTTATTGGCTAGAGAACACTTACTTCTATAAAGGATCACTCACACAAATAGCACATTATTTTAAAAAAAGATTAGCGATTTGAAATCCCTCTAGCGTTAATAAATTGTAACACGAAGGAGTCGCCATAACACACGCGCACTCACAATAGTCAGAATTTGTCAGAAAATCAGTGAGGGGAAATATTCTCTTTCCTTGCCGTTTACCTAACTATAAAATATCTTTTCTAGAGGACTGTACACAGTGTGGACGATCCTTAAAGTTTCAATAAAGGTGCATCGGTGTGAATCAGTGTGCAGCTCAGCGTTTAGGTGGGGATCGGGCGTGCAATACATGCAACGTGCACATCGACAGTGCTACAGTACCGTACGGTGCGAGTTACGTGTGCGGCTTGACGAGTCAGTGGTTTTTCGATGATGCCTTGGTGATGACGGGATTTTAACGGTTCGAACGGTTCCCGAAAACGTTTCGATAGGTGAGCGAGTTGGTCGTCCTAGGAAGTTTCCTTCCTCGTAACTGGGATCGAGGTATCGCGGCGTGAACTCGTGAAACTCGTGAAACTCGTGAAACGAGCAAACAGCGTCGGCCCGATCAATGTTGGTTCGCGGGTGTGCCCGTTCGCCCAGTCCCGAGTGTGTGTTCCCTTTTTTCCCTCTTTTGATTGCTCATGGGAGATCCGTTTCTCTCATAACGGTTGAACCGATAGAAATTCCCTGAAACGATCTAATAGCCAGGTGTATATTGTAGTGCGCAGAAAGAGAGATCGGGCCGACGGTAAAATCTTCGGTTTTCGTTCGCGATGTTGTGATTTCGAAGGACGACCACGGTGAGATCATCGTGACACCATCACCTGTTCCCGGACGATACACGCACGACCCAAAAACCGATTCCGGTCACTGTGCGCAGCGTTCTTTCTTCCCTGGGGCTTCTTCCTCGAGGAATCGTTGCCCTATGATGTTTCGGAGCTTCGTCCAGTGCAATTAGCCGGTCACGCTACGCATGATACACAACTTGTGTGTATCACCTCAGAGCACGCCCATTTTTCACGCATTCATTGCCAACCACCGTTGCTTAACGTTTTCAGGGAATTTCAAAGGCTGTCCATTTTTTACAATCACGATCCTCGTTTTAACCTTTAAAACGTTTAATAGTGTTTAAAAAGATACATCTGTTGTAGGGTGAATGAGAATAGAATTCGCAAAGGCCGCCGCGCGACGATTTCATTCATTAGATTCGTTTGAATTGTGAGGATTGAAAGGACAAATTTCCGGGTTTTTATATCCTATAGCTTGAATAAAATGATGGCATTAGTTTGTCTTCTTTTTTACTCTTCGTTGTTTCAGAGTTTTGAAAGAGTATTTTCTGTTTCCAGATTGAAAACTACCGGCCGATCATGAAGCTTGTCGTGTGCATTATCTCGGCGCTGGTACTACAGGCATCGGCTATAAGTGAGTGTAATTCCGTCATCATGTTTTATATCGGTCATGATATATTTGAAGTAACACTTGTTACGATCATTTTGTTTTTCACGATAACCATCTGTGATTTTTAATTATAGTCCGTATCCTGGATATTATAGGAGGTGAAAAATGTAGAAATTGCCAGAGAGAATTGACTGTTTTTTATACAATTTTCTTTTATTTCGTAATTACATTTTTTTTTATTTTTCTGTTAGCGTAAACGTAAAACGCTTTGAAAGTATCTAAAATGTAGAGAAGAATGCTGTAAATTTTAAGAATTTTTAGTGGATATAAATTTATTATTACTTGCTTTTATGTTTTTCTTGCTAAGTTGATTTTATTACATTTTTAGGACAGTTATTTGTATTGTACGAAAAAAATATTTTTATTAATTCTACAATTCTTTATATTTCAATTTCATTTAGTGGCTATTCAAGAAAAGAAATTATTGTATAGCTCATACTTTGTTACATATATGCATACAGATTTCACTGAGTGTAACAATTATACATGTTTGTCATTTGTATCCTCCATTAGTCCAATCTCCACCACGGATATCCAAACAACCCCCGACAGATGAGCAGTTATTTCAAGTGGCTCAAGCGAAGATTAATGAGAATGACAAACCGTTTTTAATTGAATGTGAAGCAGAAGGAGAACCTGCTCCAAGGTAAAGTGTATTTTATTGCTAAAGTAAATAGAATCAATTAAGATAAATTCCTTAATATTTCTACTTCAATTTATAAATGCTAGATACTTTCATAAAAATTGTGATGGTACAGGAAGTACTAATTATTGCAACATTAGTAACGCATTTTCCAAGAAGGTTTCATTTATATAGTTGCATTACACTCATATTTAACTGCACTATCTCTGTCCTGCAAAGAAGCCAGAGTAACTGGTCTTAATTACCAGGATGACCTCATACCCTTAGGGGGTATAAAGTTACCAGTACTGATAAAGATACCTTACTTGTAGTGTGAATTGTACATGTCTGGGAGTGGTCTATAAAATATCAAAAAGAAATGGATTACACTGATAATGCATCTAGATCCATTTTAATTACTTTAAGCTTACTATTATTAGGAATTTTTGTAATAGTCTTGGATCATTACACTGACTAATGTTCAAAAAAAGTAGAAATGATAGAAAAGAAAATATAAGTGCACGATAAGCATTAAAATGACACTTAATTTATGCAGGTATCGATGGATCAAAAATGGGAAACACTTCGAGTGGCCTGCATATGATGATCGCATATCTCAACAACCGGGCAGAGGTACATTGGTAATCTCAAGACCACGTGACGAGGATTTAGGCCAGTACCAGTGCTTTGCCGAAAACGAATGGGGAATAGCCACATCTAATTCAGTTTTCGTCCGAAAAGCTGAGTTGAATTCGTTTAAAGATCAGAATCCTATAAGCTTAGATGCTAACGAGGGACAACCGTTTAAGTTAACATGTCAACCACCAGATGGTTGGCCAAAACCAAACGTGTATTGGTTAATTCAAGATACTGCAGGAGGTATCAAGTCAATCAATAATTCGCGAATGACTTTGGATCCTGAAGGAAATCTATGGTTTAGTAATGTGACTAGAAATGATGCCTCTGATGATTTTTATTACGCATGTGCAGCTACATCTCTATTCAGAAATGAATACAAATTAGGAAATAGAGTTCTATTGAATGTTATCTCTTCGGGGATATCTGCTAGTCAGAACAAACACGAGCCTGTTAAGCAGTATGTCAGTAGAAAGAATGAAGTTGCCTTACGCGGGAAACAAATTGAATTATATTGCATATACGGTGGAACACCATTGCCACAGATAATTTGGAGTAAAAACGGGGAAGTAATTAGAACTAACGATAGGATAACGCAAGGAAATTATGGTAAATCTTTAATAATAAAGCATGTCAATTTTAAAGACGAGGGAACATATACTTGTGAAGCATCGAACGGAGTAGGAGATGCAAAATCATATTCTATAAACTTACAAGTGATGGCAGTACCATTTTTCACCGTTGAACCGGAAATTATAAACGCGGCGGAGGATGAAACCGTTGAATTCAAATGCGCGGCTAGTGGAGTACCTGTTCCAGAGATCAAATGGATTCATAATGGCAAACCAATTTCAGAAGCACCGCCAAATCCCCGTAGAAAAGTTACACCAAACTCTATCATTATTGAAAAACTGACGAAGAAAGACACAGGGAATTATGGCTGTAACGCAACAAATTCATTAGGCTACGTATATAAAGATGTGTACGTAAACGTTCTAGCTTTAGAACCAGAAATTACGCAACCCCCCGCGGATATCGCTACGGTAGATGGAAAAACGGTGAGAATTACTTGTCGCGTGTTCGGAGCACCGAAACCAGCTGTGAAGTGGGTGCGAAATGGTCAAGAACTAACCGGGGGTAGATACAAGACTTTAGATTCCGGTGACTTAGAGATTGAAAACGTAATATTCTTAGATGCAGGCATCTATACATGCCACGCGTCCAATAAATTTGGAAAAGTAGAAGCTTCTGGAAACCTAGTAGTAAAAGAACATACTAGGATCACAGATGAACCAGAGGATTACGAAGTGGCTGCAGGTTCTACTGCAACCTTCAGATGTAACGCTGTCACGGATTCTAGTTTGACCTTAACAATTGACTGGTTGAGCAATGGTGAACCTATCGATTTTGAGATGGAGCCAAGATTCATACGAAGCACTGACTACTCGTTAATGATCACAAAAACAACAGAGTTGGATTCTGGCATCTACACCTGTGTTGCTCACACTGAACTGGATGAGACAAAGGCACAAGCAACGCTAACTGTTCAAGATGTACCGAATGCTCCAAGATTACTTGGCGTAAGTTGTATGTCAGCGGAAGCTGCTGTTCATTGGACACCCATGGGCGACAACAGAGCTCCAATTTTGAGATATACCATTCAACACAACACTACTTTTACTCCAGATACTTGGGAAATATCTAAAGACTCTGTACCAGCTACTGAGCAGACATATGTTGTTCCAATGTCACCTTGGGCGAACTACACCTTCCGTGTGTTAGCATGGAATAAGATAGGTAAGTTATAGAAAATAAAAGATAGCTAAAGTACGCAAGCTATTGCAAATTCACAGACTACATATTGTTAATATTAATATGATATAGGTCCGTCACTACCGTCGCCTCACAGTGACGTGTGCACGACGTTACCAGACGTTCCATACAAGAATCCTGACAATGTTGTGGGCAAAGGAACTACTCCGCAGAATCTTGTTATATCTTGGACTGTTATGCCACAGATAGAGCACAATGCACCTAAATTCATGTACAGGGTATACTACAAACAAGACATACCTGGCGAAAAATGGACCATAGAAGATATAAATGATTGGAAGAAGAACAGTTTGGTGGTAGACAATCAGCCTACTTATCAGAGATACAAGATTAAAGTTGTAGCAATTAACGCGAAAGGAGAATGCAGAACTCCTCCGGAAGAAGTCACTGGATTTTCTGGAGAAGATGGTTCGTTATTTTTATCGTATTTAATTACATACTATACATTGAAACTTATTTTGAGAGCAGTTTTGACTATCTTGCATTGAACTCTTACAGTACCACAGCAAGCACCTAGCAACTTTACATTAAATCAAGTAAAATCAAGCACGAGTGCACAATTCTCATGGAATCCAGTTCCCGAGGAATCGGTACGAGGTGAATTACAAGGATACAAAATTCAAACCTGGACAGAAAAAGATGGTGAAAAGGGAATGCGAGAAATTGATATAAGGGGTGGTAACAAGACTCACGCGTTGGTTAATAAATTTGTCCCCTTTAGCAAGAATTATGTTCGAATACTAGCGTACAATGGACGGTAATTACAAGCAATATAAAGATCTGTAAATATTAAAATTGACCTTTTTCAAATACTGGTTAATTATTTGCTTTAGCTATGCTGGACCACCTTCTGAAACTCTAAGCTTTGATACACCAGAAGGAGTTCCGGGAACAGTCCTCAGTCTGGAAGCATTCCCTATGGGTTCCAGTGCTTTGTTCTTGGTGTGGACGAAGCCTGCAGAACCGAATGGTATCCTAACTGGATATAGAATTTATTATGAAGTCGTAAATGGAACCAATTTAGGACCATTATTGGAAAGAAAGCCGCATGTTTCGGAACCAGAGGCTACAAGTGCAAAATTGCCAGCTTTGGCGCCTGATACGAAATATCGTGTGCATATTCGAGCAACGACTAAAGTTGGCGAAGGAAATGAGTACGTTCTTCATGTTTATAAATCATACATTCCACTTTTTCATTGGAAAGTACAAATTTCTTACATTCTTTCCATTTTTTCAGCTATTATATCGAGCAGCGGACACGCGTATCACAACGTCCAGATGTACCACAATTTACTTGGGAGGCCATTCCGAAGGAAAATGGATACTCAAACGTTAGAATTATTTGGCAGCTAAATCTTAACGGGAATCCAGGAAGTCACTTTTTCGTGAAGTACAAACTGAAAGGCGAGACAATATCTCTTGAAACAGATCCAGAGTTTCAGTCGAACACAATCGAAATCCGTGGGCTACAAAGTGGTGAAGTTTATGTGATGTCCGTGGTCGCTGTTGACGGTAACTATTTCACCGAAAGCGAGCCACAAGAAGTAGAAACGAGTAGCGAAGGGCCCATTATTCAGCCCAAGGAAAACGTCGCAACTGCTGGATGGTTCATAGGAATGATGCTGGCTATTGCGTTCCTTCTTTTGGTACTTATAATAGTCTGCGTGATCAAGCGTAATAGAGGTGGGAAGTACGCAGTGCACGAGAGAGAATTAGCCGCTGCTGCTGACTATCCAGACGAAGGCGGTTTCCATGAGTATTCGCAACCTCGAGAAACGAAGTCAACAGGTGGTCGTGCATCTTTAGCATTGTCATCTCATCAAGATGGGAAGCATCCTGAATCTGACACCGATTCTATGGCGGAATATGGAGAGGGTGATACAGGTCAGTTGAAAATTGAATAAAGGTATCAATTTATATTGATCTAACGGAGTAATAAGGCTATTCAGGTATGTATTACTGTCGTATTTTTAGTAGTGTGCTAAGCGCACCAAATTCCCAGGTACGTGCAACCGGAAGCATGGTTGGATAAATTTATGATCAAAGGTTTTTCCTTGTTTCATGCGAAGTTATAGTGTATCACGTAGATTTCTTTTGTGTTGATTCACTTTTCACACAAATAACATAGAAATACGATATCGATTTGTACATTATTTATATTTGTTAGGTTAGTACTTTAATTTACATCATATTTTGTTCTTTATTTTGATTTGCTTCATTGCTTGACTTAAATGCAGAAGGCATGAACGAGGACGGGTCATTTATTGGTCAGTATGGTCGACATCGAAAGCACGAACCAAACTCACAGGCATTTGCTACATTGGTTTAAGGTAGGTCTGTTATGTTTTCAAGAACAAACTGCAATAATTATCGCATTAAATGCATAGAAAATTATCATTTCAAATAAGGGGCTATATATTTGAACCGTCATGTTTTATTAAAGGACGTTTCGCGGAAGATGGTTCTTTCATTGGACAATATGGACCGAAGGGTAGACCAGAGGAAACACCGCCTATACCAAGCGGCACCATGGCCACATACGTATAACCTCTGCCATTATTTCTTATTCAAGCCGTATAAAAATTGTTTCCTTGTCAGAAAGCAAGAATCTTCGGGTTTCTTGCTAGCCGCAGCAGCTCTGCTATGCACCTTGCGCTGGGCGCAATGTCCAACACTATACTGCCAATTAGACTTTGGTTTTGGGTTTTATAGTTTACATAGAGGGATACAATAGATGTGTGTTCTATTATGTCGAGTCGAGTAAATGATTATATACAAGACGTATACAACATTTGTATATTCGTGTCATTTGTGAACTAGTATTCCTCTTGAAACGTTTAGACACAATGTTTGTAGATGTGTTCGAGTATTCGAGTGATGTTTTTAGTACTTGAAAGAAAGATTGATTCGCATTTGTCGCGTGAGTTGTGGATTACCATTTGTTAATCGATCTGAATATTATTTACGATTAATGAGTTTGTTGATGATCTTTGACTAATTATAAAACCCAAAGACGACGATAGGTGTCTCATAGCGTGCAAGCTATTTATGGACATAATATATATATATATATAAAATATACATAGAAAGTATTCTAGCATTGACCGATAACAATTTTTGACAAGGCCAGATTGATAGTGAACACTTCAGCTTATCACAGGGTATACGAGTTATGTTTATATTATTCTAAGTATGTACGACAAGAAAGCTTGATCTACTTTTGAGGCTGCATATAGGATCACGTCTTTCAAAGCGAAAATGTAATGATAATCAATGTCGATATAATATCTGAGTTACTCAAAATTAGTTATACTAGTGTTACCTTATATGCAATCTTGAAAAACGGAAGGGACTGATATAGAAAAGTTGTGTCGCAATCTGGCCTCGACTGATTCTAATTTTAACTAAAAGAAAAAAGAAGAGAAAAAGATTGTTCTAAGGATCTTTAGATACAATCAGTTTTTACTCTGCCGACAGAGGGCCAAATATAACGAATCAGTGATTATCTTACAGTAATTATTGTGCACTTGCACTCTTATTAATGACCCACGAATGACAAAAAATATATGAAAGATATTATTATTACTACTATGATATTAAAAAGAACATTGTACATGCACTATAGTAGTTAAAGGAAAAAAGAGAAATGTCACATGGCCTGTAATTGTTGCTTTTTGTATGTGAAACGTGCTTTAGCTGAAAACGAAAGTTCTTTTATTTTTATGAACGTTTTACTTTCCTCTTTTGTAATTTTATCGTAATCTAATGAATATAGGATATTGATTATTTAATATATAAAATATTGAATATATATATATATATATAGAGACATATATATTATTGATTATTAATTAAAGCTTAAAGTCTTAAATATGAATGCGATCACACAGGAGCAGCTATTATTACGTTTTAGTATAATACGAAATGTTGAGAATTCATACAGATTCGTTGATTTCCTCGAGAGTAAATTGTACGTATTTTATTTACCATAAGTTTAGCATGATTCAATGCAATGTACAGGTTGTCTGCAAAAGTGTCGCGAGCAAATATATCAGGTACAAAAATAAAAAAGGTACAAAGTATAGATTTACTTACAATACATGCGCGCGTAAAGTTCGTAAAAATGTATATGATATTTCCAACAAAAAGGGGATACACGTCTCTCAGCTTATCAAAAAGATAAATTACATAGTGGCTATTCTTTATTAGGTGCCATTGTACGTATATAAAATTTCTGTTTGCACTAATATTTGTCAGGGCCTTTTTTGCCGATTATCCTGTACAAATGGCTTGGACGTCACGTAATTTTTACGAACTCTATACATATATACATGCATACGTATATAGGCGCCTACGAAGAGATGTATTGTAAATTAACAGGAAATGATAATCTATTGTAAAGATACCGAAAGTATATGAGAGGAAATGCGCAGAGACATATATATGTAATATATATATATTAGAGCGTCATGTATTAAATTATATTTCCCCAGATAAGAATTGACGTCCAAGTCAAACATAATCGTACGCGATTACGTTTTAATGTATTTTTCTAATTGTACTATGTTGTGTACATTTTCAAAGTATTCTAAATCGTACGATCCTCTTAAGATTTCTAAAACTCCAGTTGGAACAGGTAGTAACTTATGCGAACTTCCAATACTTTCATAACTGATTTTGATATTTTTAGTGCATTTTGATACTTTTTTTTTTCTTTAATTATTTCTTTGTTACGTATGTATAGATGTTTTTTTATATTCACAGTAGAAACGTAAGAAAGTGTTTGGTCACTGAATCTCGTGCGTTGGATCTGATCTTTATTTTTTGTACGAAGTATAAACACTTTTTATTTATATGATTGAAGGTAAAGGCAGCACAGATATATGTACATTCAAAAACTACAGTGTACGAGTTTTTAAAGAGCAGTGTTCACTTTACAACGACAGGGCGCCACATGTTATCCATAGATTTTCAAAACTAGTGACAAAAAGACTAATATACTGATTCAAACATGTGTGCGCCTATCGTGTTCTACCCTTTCATTGTACATTATCTTATTACTCTTAAGATGCTGATGCATTTCCCGGCAGAAAAATGCGCACAGACTGTAGACGCAAAAGAACGCATTCTTGTGCATAATTCTGACGGTGCCACCTTTTCAATATTTTTTCTACGAAGTGCAGATTATAGAGTCGTAGCAATTTGATTGAAAAGTTCTCTTTCATCTCGTAGCGCAAAGGATCACCGATTACGATGTTGCGTAAAATTCAATCGAATTCGCCTTATGTTCAACCGTTCATCAGCGATTAACGATAGCGCGCATTCCAATGCCTGTGTAACATCTCCCATGTCAATAAGAAAGACGAATAAACAAATAAATTCTCGAAAACCGATAAAAACAGCAATCAAAGGTTTATTTTTTTCATTATTTCACCTTTCTATTCTTATATCGTTCATTTACTGCAACAATAGCGTATCTAAAAAAAATCATAAATTTCCAGAAAATGAGATACAAGTAATATCTGAATTTAGTACAAGAACCGTTCTTTTCATATTAATGACTCAAAAATTGTATTTGTTAGAAGAAAGGATAATCTTGTACAAGAGATGTAGTACAGAAACTTTATACTGTAGAAAATTAAAAATAAAATAAATATATTACATAAACTCAGATACTTGGCAATTAATTTAAGTTCTCTTAAACTAAATAACTGACAAAAGTCAATTCTTGAAGTCATGTCATCCTCGAAGCAAATAATCGATATATTATGTTCGTTCTAGCTAAGAAGTAACATTCGACATCCCGCGCAACAATGTCCAAAGTAGAATCCACGATGAGTAGAAATGTGAATTTGTCAGAATTTTCAGTACGGTTGGCGAAGGTCGGAAAAAAGAACGGATAAAGGGGCAACACGAGACCCCCTGCAGTTCCAAAGGAGACCTTGTTGCGTCGTCCTCGAGGACGGTAGAGGCCTCTGTGTTATACCAGGAGCGTTCAAGCGAGCGAGAACCGCGCGGACAGAAGTCGAACGAGATGTGACCGATAATGTAATTATGCGGGACAGGTTTTTTGTGCCGGTACTCTAACTTGATCTCTTGCGAGAATCCCTCTCCCTTCCTCTTCCTTGCACTTGCTCATCCCTTCTTCCTCCTTTCCTTTCTCTCTCCTTCACCTAACCATCCCTATTTCATCCTCCAATTTCTCTTTCCGAGTTTTCCCACTATGTCGTCAAGTTCTTTCCCCTGAACCTATCTATCGACGCTTCCTTCCCTTTTCGAGTTCAGCTCCTTCTCTCTCTCTTTCACTCATTCCCCCTGTCTCTCGTTCGCCCTTGCCCGCGAATAGAGAGAAAAAGGACGAAGAAAGAAGGCGAGCCGCCGTGCACGCACAAAATGTATATACCAAGATCTGGCCCGACGTCAGCCACATACACACATAGGACACAGTCGCAGCAACGTTAGCGCCTACTGGGCTGCTGCTCGCCTCTGCTACGTGCCTGTGCAACTCCCGAGGACGTGTGCATGCGTCTGTGTCTGAAGAGGAAGAGGTAAGGTCGACGCTCAAGATAAAAGAAGATCGTACGATACAAGTTGCACACGCTGATCTTGGACATGAGTATGTTGCAAGGTAAGAATTACAGCGATAAGTGGGTACCGTCATACATTTCCACGGGGAGCCAGAGGTATGCGAGACGCGCGTTAACTTGGTTAACGCGCAGTAATTGACGAAATAATTCGAAGATACGTAGCAAACGTGTCGCGTAATCGTGAGAATCGCAGCGGCAAAGGTGAACAGCTCGGTCGATCAATTTTTCTCTCGTCACGTTGAGAATTGATTTCTTGGCGATTCCCTCGGTACAAAAAGACCCCTGAAGAAACAGCACATCGTTCGGGAGGAATTTTCGATACAAAGTGCTCATTGCAATTAAGCGGCGTAGCTAATTGTTTTGATTCTATTTCGCGAGTCAGGATCGTCCGGGGTCCAAGGGCCGGGGGTTTGTTCATCGTCTGATGCGGGTCGAAACGGATCGATGTTTAAGAAGCGAGGACGATACGTGATTTTGCGTAATGCCCCTCGCCATAATATAGCTCTTCGTAGCGAATCCAATTAGGTTTGCGACGGTCGGGCAAAAACATTCGATCGGGAATAAAACCGGCACTGGAGGCTCGGAGGAGACGGGCCCTCGAGGACTCGCTTCCCTGTTCGGCTTCGGCCGAGTATGATACCCGCGCCTCGACCAATTGTACGTTCTGTCGAAGGCAATGGGATGGCCTTATCCTTTCGCGGTGTAATTGTATACAGCGCGTTTATCGAATATATATCCTCTAATTTCGTTCGACCATTAGGAGGCGAACGCGTATCTTAACCTCTAAAAATGTATTACCTGCCCAGGGAGATCCCGATACCCGTGAAATCGATTACCCCTCGACTCCACCTTTTCATCTACCTCACCACTTAGGGTGTGCGAAAATGGCGGTCGATTGAAGTTTTGTTCAAAATACTGGATCTACGGGTAGAACCTTAACCGTTCTCGATTACTGTTATTCGGTCTAACGACAGTAAGAGTAAAATAGAACGTCAATTGAAACTTGAACAATTCATTTGATATTGAGTAACTAAGAAAGTTCTCTAGCTTTTGAATCGAGAAGGTCACTTATAAACTATTTAGAAAAAAACTCATTTCAATTGGGAAGGAAAGTTATTTGAACAAAAATAATCAAATTTGCTATACGGAGAAAGCTTTAAGTTTTAGTTTTGTGTTAAGATTTATTATTTTTTACATAAGAATATACAATACATGTACTTAACAAAATGATATGTAACAGGTGGCAGTTGACTCTCTCTTTCGACCGACGCCCGAGGAAAAGAATGTTTCATTATGTATCGAGCCCAATATAAATCGCATTTTTCAATCGGCGAAACGGAGTAATAATAGCCCCGAACGTGAGATCGTTTCTCTCTTCTGAATTACCCTGTATGCGCCGGCTGTTTCGTGCACGACGCAAGAAAGACGAAGACAAAGAGCGAAGGGAAAAGAGGAAGATGAAAGAAGAAGAGAAAAAGCGAGAAGAGCCATAAGAGATAACAATGGGCCATTTGTTAGATGGGGCCCGTCCCTCGACACGCGGGCTACAATGGGCACTATTATCAACTATTCATTGAGCGTTAAACCTGTTGCTTGATGGATCCAGAACAGCCCCCGTGGTCCCTTGGGGACTTATCGACTTGACCTTTAAAAATGAAGATATCGATGTGCAACCGTCGAGTTTTGCGTATACGTCAGCTAGTATCGTTCAAAATTAAGCGTTCGTGTAAAATTGGATCGCTGGAACAAATTACTCGAAATAATTTCGTAAAATGAACTTCATAGCATACTAGAAATATTTCTATTTCTTAGAAAACTGATATTATTTTATTGTATGTTATATTTATCGATAGAATATGTTTCTTCACTGAGGCAATTGATCGCACTAAAGTGTATGCGGCCTCTTTTCCAAGTCGCGGAGATCTCATCGAAAACAGTTCACTACGAGCTTCGACCAGCACGATTATGCCAAATACATAATACCAGTATTATGTATTATTCATCGGAAGGGGATCATTCGAGCCCTGAATCAGAAATAGTAATGCAGTCGCCAGTCGTCCCACCATTATGTTCCTATTTTCTACTTGCGTATTAATTTTAGATATAAACTAAGACAGAAAATGAAAATCGATCGAAACAAAATTTGCCATCCGTTGGAAGACATTATGCGCACTTCCTCAATGACTTGTGTATCTTTCGTCAGTGACACCTGTTTGTAGAAAGTCTCTGGCAATCTCACGTATGTACTTTATAGGAGGATCGATCGCGCAGAGAACCGTGCGTCTACGCGAGGCGCGAAAAATATTTGCGGGCTGGCCGACCACAAGCGACAGAGTGTAAAATAGTGCATGTTGTACACAACAGGACACCTAACAGACCGGCCTTTGTAACAGATTGCAAAACGACTATGGAAATGTGATTGAACAGTTGATGGGAAAAATACCAGTGCCGAGAAGGAAGAGACAAGAAAAGAAAGGAAGAAATAACCCTTTGAAATTGATTTTAATTCCTTTTTCTATTAATTAGTAATTATTATATTTGTTACTCCGCTTTCCCTGTGGAATAGAAAGAGAGCACTTCACTTTGTCAGTTCGTTACTTACTAACTACTTCGAAAGCGCTCCATTTTTAAATCCTCTAATCTATTTACGACAGTTTCACCTTAATGTCTTATTCTAAAAACCCAACATAATCCTACAAGCACAAGTAATATATTATTAAAAAATTCTACATGGTATTGTATATTTAACAAAGCAAAAGTAAAAAGGAAGTATTTCTAACCAATCTAATTTTCTTAGTTTTCTAAGTTTAAAAGTACTCGACGTATGATAAAACTTCGAAGAGGGTCTTCTCCTACTCGCTGCTCTCACGACTTGATTTGTGCTTGATAATGCTAGTCGTAACAGTGTTCTCGATCATTCGTATTCGATCGATCGGTTTCCGTCATTTTGCGGTCGTACAAAGACTCGAAGACGAATCTGTGATAGTCGGTGGATCGATGGGTGAACTGGGTGTTAAATACGAGAGGACAAAGTTCAAACTTCAATGCGATGAATTCTCTTTGCCGAATGCAAAGAGACAGACTCAAGATCGGTTGGGTCGAGAAGAGTGGAAGGCAGGGAGGAGGGGGAATAGAAGAGCGAAGTACGAAAGAGAATGGGAAGAAGAAACGGGAAGGAGGACCCCCGGCCAAAGACGTTTAAAAACTGGTTCCTTCCACCGATCTTTCTTTTCACCTTATTTGCTAATCCGAATTCTGATTTCCATATATCCGCGTATACGATATTTCGAGTCCCACGAGAAGGTAGATCGATATCGGCTGGCGGGCCATAAAATACCGTCGACGGGTCTCGGCTTCCGATTCAGCACTAGATAAATCCGGCAGATGTTTATCCGAAAGATATGTGTCTATCTTTAATAAAATCATCCGTAGATTCTAGATCCCGATAAGAATTGCACATGTTCTGGTTTATAGCATCTCTACCTTATTATCAAGCCTGCGCAAAGTTGATTGTTTACCAATACTTGTTCAGAGTCAAGCGAGC
Source organism: Calliopsis andreniformis (assembly GCF_051401765.1). NCBI lineage: Eukaryota > Metazoa > Arthropoda > Insecta > Hymenoptera > Andrenidae > Calliopsis > Calliopsis andreniformis. The sequence goes on from NC_135066.1 coordinate 518,596, forward strand.
CGTTCACGTGCCAAAGTGGTCAACCTCATTTCTTCAATTTTCTTTAAGTATAAATACTCCTATTTTGTGGAGTTAATCGATTTGGCAAACTAGCGGCCCAATTAAATCTTTGCTTACTTAGGTTACCGCTCTCAATTGTTGAAGATACATTGCAATCTACAATGTGTGTCAAGATATTTGAAATAAAGTTCCATCTCTACGTGAAATTCTGCAACTGCAAGAAGAGGTGAAAGTTGTGAACGGAAACAACGATCGATCGACGCTGCGTCGGAGAAAGAAAAGAGCGATATCGAGAGTTGGAGTCGTTGTGCACGCACCCTTATCCCCGAACGTATCGGGACCCCTTAAGAAGATAGAGATCTCGCGTCGCGGTCTCACGAGCAAGAAGACGGGCTGCTGCTGCTGCTGCTGCTTCGGCTGCTGCTGCTGCTGCTTCGACTGCTGCAGGCCCTTTCTCATTGAGTCAGTCAGTCAGTCAGTCAGTTTGCCGCAGCTTGGCGGCCCGTACGCACGTGTATGTATACGCGTCTCGTTGCACGGACTCGGCTGGATCTGCATTATCGACAGAGGGAGAGACGGTTGTCGTCGATCAACCGGTCGGTCGATCCCCACTGAACCACTGCACCACTGCACCATTGCACCGGCCTGAACCACCACTGAATCGTCGTCTCCTTTCCCGGGTCGTGTCAGCTCGTTAGATTGCGTGCGTGAGAACGTGCCCGTTTCTTCTCGAGCTTCTCGCCGTGAAATCCGAAATTTCACGCGTCGAATCGCGGCGTGTTCCCTCGATCGTCTCTACACTCGCACACACGTAGGCAGAGAGAGAGTGTTGAGAGACGGTCGTGCACACCGGCCCAAGAGCCAGCAGGACCGTGGCGAGAGAAAGAGAGAGGGGAAAGAAGGATAGATAGGTAGATTTAACCGTAGCCACAAGAGGGGCCAGTCATAAACCGTGCAACACCTGGCGGCACGTCGTTAATTATGCAGTGGGCCGCAGCCGCCCTGGCCTCGGCGACGATCGCTCTGCTCTTGGACACGGCGGCCGCGAGGCATCACCATCGCTCCGGCAATGGGCACAAACCGTCCGGTGACATCTCCCTTTGGATCGACCAGCAACAGATCAAAATGTTCAGCGGTGAGTCGTTCTTACCCGGTGCTGGCCAAGTGCTGGCCAAGTGCTGGCCAAGTGCTAGGTTCTCTGGAGTAACTTTGTCGGTGGATTCGACGAATACATTCCAAACGTGAATCGTTCGTTTAATCGAGTTCAATTGCGAGTTCAATGTCGCGTTTCGGAAAGTCTGCCCACGGTCGATGGAATCGCATCGATAATCGGTTTATAACAGCTTCTAAGCTTTTTAACCCATTCAAACCGAATGTTGCGTAAACACTTTACTCACTGTTTATATTTTTTAGAGAATTTACTTTATTGGATTCTGTTTTTTTCGTGTCACTCTTATGAAAAGGGATCTCACCAACTAGTTTCATATTTTTTTTCCCTACTATTTCTCTTTTCTGATCTAGATTCTATAACGTTTTGCGAATTCAATTTTTTCAATTATTTGTAGCAATAGAATAGATCATATTTTTCTAAGTCGTCAATTTTTTTTTGAATCTTTTTCATTTAGTGAGCGTCTATCTTGTATAGTGCTTATTATTATTAAATATTTTATTGAAAAAAGTTGCGTTTACCGTATTTGAGCTTTAACGGGTTAGGTAACTGCTTGATATTATGATATGTATCATTTCTATCAATTTAATGGAGAACCGAATCTATAAAATAAGCATAGACTTTTTGAAAAAATGATTAAAAAACAAACATGATGTATTTTAGTAACTAAATTTAATACTAATTCCTTTCTTTTCCGAATTCGTCTCTAAAGTTTCAAGATCACGTTCCCGTTAGTGCAAGCGTGAATGATAATACGATCAATCTATGTCACGTTTAGGGCTCGAAATGGAAATATTCGCGATCACCGAGGGTAGGGTATTGTCTTATCTGCTGGATCCAGAGTTCGAAAGTAAACTGCCGATCATCCCGAGCGAGGTAACGTACGTGAACTTCACTTGGAAATCTGGCGTGAAAAAATACTATTACAATTTTTATCGATTGAAATCGTTCGACGAGTCGATCCTTAAGACTCCCTCCATCACGATCAAAACGCAAGGAAGGGTGCCTAAAAGACCGAAAGGTATATACATTTGCATATTCATATTATTCATCAACGTTAATAATATAAGCAATATTTTTTCTAATTTAACAATCGATAGACATAGTAAGGATTGTTGGATGATTTTTGTTACAGAATTCAGCGTCCTTTTGCCTTGTTCTGGTAACAATTCGGGTATAGCGCAATTAGGCATCGGTCTGATGATCGAGACACGCAAGGGGAAACCTTTAAACGGAACACCCCTTCGCCTTAACCTGAGAAAAGAATGCACCGTGCGCGGTGAGTGCGTAAATCGCGCCCAGAATCACCACGATCTCTCCACTCACACATACAGTTCTGTATCAGCAATAATTCGTCGCCTAATTCGCTGCATGCCTCGATTCGAAACAATTGCCACCCAAACCCTTTTATTAGCAATTCTGTTCTATAAAAAATGTATACTGCATATCAATTTTGACGAATACTTCTCAAATGCATGGATTTTACAAAGCTTGGACTGCACGTTATTCTTTCAACCCGCACATATAGTCTCTCTGTTGCTTACGTCTTCATCCCGCGACTCATAATTGATTAATTAGATTTCTCGACTGAATGAATGTACGACTGTTCTGCCTTCGAGATATCCTCGAAATTTATGCTAATAAAGGTATTTTAAGTGTCCTTTAAGAGACGGTCATCGCATGCAATTGTGCTTATCTGCTTAAATTCAAGTGGGCGTAGCGGAAAATAATCGATCAATGCTTCTAGTGTTTCCTCCCGCTGATAAACTGCTGTTGTTTATAGAGATAAAATATCACAAAGATGGAAATCAATAAATGTAGCTTACGCATGGAGTTTATGCTTGCTGGTAGGATGTACGAGATTTGTAATTACTAGAAAAATACAGTTAGAATTACACTTATTATTTCTGTTCAACTTTTTGATTTTAATATTAATATCAAAGAAATAATGTAAAATGAATTTTATGTATCATATTTTTCTTACAGAACCTAATCCTGGACCTTGTCCAGATGGATATCTGGGACCACCCCATTGCAAAAAGGCACTGTGTTACCCAAATTGTATGAATGGTGGTAACTGTACAGCCCCTGGTATTTGTTCCTGTCCACCAGGATTTCAAGGGCCATACTGTGAAGGAGGTACTTTGAAATCAGTATAAAGTGTATAAAACATGAACCACTTTATTTTGTAAACTAGGATGCTAAATACTACATATCAAAGAAATACCTTGGTTGGACTAGTACGATAAATTATATTACTTTAGATATTGATATAGCAGTCTTACAACCATATTTGATAACATTTGTTAAGGCTTGATAGAATGGTGCTTGCTCTGCACCATGTTCTATACCTGTATCATGGTGTTCCTGCTCTTCATCTCGAAACTGTTTAATTGTTTCTAAAATTTCTTCATCTACTTTTTCATTACTTTCCATTAAAGTGCGCAGTTGGTCGTTATAGTGTTCCGTAATTACAGTCTCAACAGCTACAGTGCAAGCCATAGCTGCTTTTTCTCCCATAAGCGCTGTACCGGCGCCAAGAACAAAGCCGGCAATATTCCAAACAGGTGTCAAAACAGTGGGTCTTACACGATACTTTCGAATTAGATCTTCAAATTTCGCGCGATGCTTTTTCTCCTGATCCCACATGTGTTGAATAGTTGGACCAACTGAAGTCCTACCTGTCTTATGTACCCACATTATACTTAAATTTATTCTTGAAAAATTAATTATATCCTCATAGTTTTACAATTTATTTATACCTAAAACAGCCATTTGTCCAGCATATATTCTATCAGCTCCTAATTCTCCAGCATGATCTACCCTTATAATAGAATCTAAAAGCTTCCTAGTTTTAGTTGTTCCCGATGCTGCAGATGTACTGGCCAACCGAACTCCAAGCTGCTTTAGATGCAGCATTTTTTCTATAAACTTCAAAAAGAAATTTTTCATACTAACTAGCCTTTCATGGCTTTTTATGTCAGTGTACAAGGATACATTATATTGTTATTAAAATGTGGTGAATTTTAGGTATATGTGCAGAAAAGTGTTTAAATGGTGGGAAATGTGTACAGAAAGACACTTGCGAATGTCCAAAAGGATACTTTGGATTACGCTGTGAATTCTGTAAGTCAGAGAAATTTGCTTCGAACAGTAAGATTATTTATTTATAAAAAATGTATCTTTGATTTTGTTTACAGCAAAATGTGTAATACCGTGCTTAAATGGAGGGAAATGTAAAGGCAACAATGTCTGCAGGTGCCCTGCTGGCTTCAAAGGTGATCATTGCGAGATTGGTAGAAGATCCCCGCAACGTTCTGCTTGCACAAGAGCATGCAGAAATGGAACTTGTCAACCAGATAATACGTGTCTTTGCGAACCTGGTTGGTTTGGAAAATTGTGCAACAAAAACAAGCCATGGGCTTAAACGGAGAAAGATACGTTTTGTGGTGGTACTGCATCTATAACCAATTGGATTAATGCAATAATATTTAATGCAAAATTTCAAACTTTGAAATTTGTCATCTAAAACATTACACATTCGTTTAGCATAATTTTCATAAACTAAAGCAAAGAAAAACATTTTATACAGTCCAATTGGTTAATACCACTCACACTTAGATGTATAGTTAGGAATTTACCCCACCCCAGATGTGATATGTAAAGCTGCTTTACAACATTTTATACTATTAAATATTATTTTTAATAATATACTTTTATATTGTTAGATATATTGTAATGATTGTAAAAAAAAAGAATAAAATGTATTTTCACCTTTAAAATCGATACCGTATCGCTATTAAATTGATGCAGAAATCGCGTGTTGCATCGGATCACCTTGACATTTCAGCCACAAAAGTTTCGAATTTCCATTGAATATTTGCAACGACACCTATGTAGTCGGAAGCACGCAAAGAAAGAAAAAGAAAATAAACCGTTGCGAGAGAAATCGGAAAGAGAGAAAAATGAATCGCATACCCCTGTAACGTCGTACCAAACGAAAACGAAACGTCAAAACAATATGTGACACAAGCTCTTTCTCTCTGCTCGGCGTTTCAGGCTGTAGAAGAGTGAGGATAGTTTAGGTTAGACTGAAACTCGGCAACATCGTTCCAGGAACGGTGTGTAGCAGGAGTCACGTGTTTCAGGGGCCAATGAGAACGGAGATCGAGCGGACGCCATGACGCGTACCCTAGCCAGAACGACCAATCACGTTATTCCAGACCCGTATACATGTATATGGTGTTGGTGTTTCCGTGGCCGCTGGTGCATTTTCACGGATTCTCACGGGAAATTGGTGAGTGGTGGAAAATAATCCACGCATTATTAGCGCGTAAGCGATCGTTGCGGAGCCGGGCGATGCGCGAGCGTCGCTCGATCGCGAAATAAGGGCAATTTCGCATCGTCTGCTTGGAGTGCACCGCGCAGGCTCGCTCAAAATGGCCGCCTCGCTGCCGCGTTTGTTGTGGTGGAGATGGAGGGCCGCCCGCGTAGCCGATCGATACGACGACGGCCGCTGCCGAAACTGGCGATGCTGTCTATGGCGGCTATTGTGCGTGTTGTTGCGACGTGGCGCGAGCGGCACGCGATTTACGCCCGGTGAGATCGAACGTGGTCGCGTGGCTCGCGCTTGCTGTGCTGTGCTGTGCGGGTGAGAGAGCGGCTGCTTTGACACACGGCTGACGAGATGACCGCGAGACGCGAGCGTAGGGCGTGGTGAGAGAGCGTAGCCGACGGCGGCCTCCCCGCAGACGCGAAACCCTGAGCCCTCCCTGTTCGGGTGACCACTCAGAGGGACACACAAGGTGCGTACGCAACTCGCGATTTTCACTGGGCCTGCTCCATGGCTCGCCGCGGTACCGCCGCGGTACCACCGCGGTCATGAGCTTTGCGGCCCCGGAGGTGGTCTCTTTTGCGTGTGCCCTGCGCATTTTCATTGCCCCCCCAAGCGTGTATCGCCGAATAAACGCGCCGTGTGCGCGGCTTGGCGCATCCTCCTCTCTCTCTGCTCTCTCGTGTCTTGTCACCGCTTTTCCGCCTTTCCTTCTTCCTTCTCGCCCCGTCTGTCAAATTCTTATCGTCCTTCGGGAACCGCTGCCCGGATCATCTCGTTGTTATGCCGTCTTCGACATCGATGCGTTGCCTATCGTCCGTCACCCGCAAATATTATTCTCTTCTGTACGGACGACCACAACGACAACGACGACGGCGGCGGCGACGACGACGACGCCGACGATGTTGACGTTCACGTCCGTATAGCACCTTCTGTTTCGCGCTCTCCTCTGCTCGTCGTGGCTATGCCTTCCTTTCTCTCCCGCTCCCGCGTATTTCGCACGCTCGAGGTCGCGTGCGATCTCGACCGTACGCGCGGGAAACGCTTCGACCTAGAAATTCTTCTTTCAAACTTTTTCAAATTTACCTACCCACGCGATATATTGGCATCCTGGCTTCTTATCTTCTACGCTTTGCCTTCACCCGTTCAGTATGTTTTATTCCCGTGCTTTTCCACCCGCAAAACTTTACGTTTCAACTATACATATTTTCTTTCCATTATTATTATGTCTTCAGTATTCTGTTATCATATGATTTATCTGTAGTTTATGGAAGGTATTCCAGAATAAGTAGTATGCAATACTTACTGTTTCAAACAATAGTAAGTGTTTGTATTTTATTATGGTGTAAAAAAATTGGGTGGTAGATAGATGGACCACCAGATTCAATAGAGTTAAAGGATATGGTGAATGAACAAGATATAAAAGGTCTCGTGTTACTAATGATTCAGACAAACAAGTATGAGGAACAAGTGCATTATCTTATTAGTATTTATATCTAGATAATCTTTAATGCTATGTAAATTTAAAAGCTTTTGTAACATAACGCAAAACATATGTCGGAACATTGCTACCAGACAAATCTTTTTATGCCTTTATTAATTTACATTTTTAAAAGACTGTTTTTTATAGAAATTTTTATTTTCTGGCTGTAGGTGAAGGTGATGTAGAAGAAAAACTTGGGAAGTTCAGGAATCTGCATTTCTTTCGACGGGCTATTGCAATACAATAGAAGGCAAGACGGGTGACGAAGACAAGAAAATGGTATCTCTGCCTAGTGCAGAGTCTGGCACAATGGACAGAATCTCAGATGATGATGATGACGAGCCAAGTAGTGGATCTGAAATATATGAGGAAGGCGACCTCCTGACGGCTGCCATGGACGATGATGTGACGGCCCAACTCGCCGCTGCAGGTTGGCAAATCAAACACGCTAATGGTGATTTCCATTTTTTTGCTTTTTCATCTTTTGAGTTACTTATGTTCTAATTACTTTCATTTGCAAGTCAAAAGTAACATACAGGGTGCACCAATGATGTTAAATGATTAATTCATAGATGTACAAGGGAACAAAAATTAGTGAAAACTTTTATAATTTGCATTTACATATTCATTGAAATAATTAAAGTAGCATTATTAATTGTAAAAAGATTGAAAGTTTATTTTTCAAATTGTTTCATGTAATGCTCAAAATACTTTTAATATTTTAGAAACAATAAATGATATACTATAGTATATACTTATGCTACTACAGAAAACATTTATGTAAAGTTCAAGTTGCATTAATTTATGATTGATAAAAAAAAGGTATATATAAAGGTGGATACTGCCTGCCAATGATACAGCTGATTTGGTAATTATAAATAATCTTGGAAAAGTAACTAAGGGAAAAAACCTTATTTTCTAGTTCTAATGTTATTAACACTTTTGTCATTTATTTTGCCTTCTTTTTTGTGTTTATGTCATTGACAGTGCAGCATGTATTTATTGATTTTGTTTTCTTCTTCCTAAGTTTATTTTTTAAATCAATGATTAAAAATAGATACATAATATCAGTTAAATTTATCATTATTAAATGCATTTTACATTGTTTGTGTGCTGTATTATTATTTGCTTATACTTCTAGTTTATTTACATGGAAACACTATTTTTATATTTGTATTTTGTACGCAATTTCCACTTGCATTATTGTATTTAATATTCATCCATATATCATTCTTTTTATATGTGTTTTTTAAAATGCATCATAGCTTTTTTATACTAGATCAAGGTCATTGTCTGAATTTTTATTCATTTTTCATATAGATACTTCATGCTGTGGCATAGTGTTACAGAAAAATGTAATAGTTTGTAGATTTTCATTGTCATCTTGTCCAAAAAATCAAAGAGTATATTTAACGTACAATCTCTGTACAATCTAATCATTATTGAAACTATTGTTTAATGTTGATTTTGGGATGTGTAACTGTATGTAGATTGTACATTGTATTCTCTTTGATATTCAGCACGTTTCATATCACTACTGCTTTTGCATCTCTTACGTTTTGTATGTATTCAGTATATGTGTTGATGTCAGTAAAATATATGGTAATATGGATTAATATAATTATGGTTTGACATAATGATTTTATCTATTTAATTATTGGAAGGTAAAATATTTTTAAATCATTTATCACAGCTTCGAAATTATAAATTTTCTTGTACTGGTATGATATTTTACTGACATTTCTTTTGGTGTGGGCTTATAGAACTAGAAAATATATCGTTAATAATGCGCATATTTAGGTCCTGTTGGCGTAGCTGCAGCCGCCGCCATCGTCTCAGCAAAAAAGAGGAAACGACCTCACAGTTTTGAAACAAATCCTAGCATTAGAAAAAGACAACAAAACAGACTCCTAAGGAAACTCAGAGTAAGTACACAACTACCGTTTATGTTCCCAATCCTTTAAATTGACATCACATTATTGTCTCCTACTTATATTCTGTGCATCATTGCAGCAAACCATAGATGAGTTTGCAACAAGAGTTGGGCAACAAGCAGTAGTATTAGTAGCTACACCTGGGAAGCCAAACAGTAGTTATAAAGTATTTGGAGCAAAGCCGTTAGAAGATGTAGTAAAAAATTTAAGAAATGTTATTATGGAAGAACTTGAAAGTGCACTCGCACAACAAGCTCCACCGCCAGTACAAGATGACCCATCACTGTACGAGTTACCGCCCCTTATAATAGATGGCATACCTACTCCTGTAGAAAAAATGACACAGGCTCAACTCAGGGCGTTTATCCCGTTGATGCTGAAGTATTCCACAGGAAGAGGTAAACCTGGTTGGGGAAGGGATAGTACACGGCCACCCTGGTGGCCAAAAGAACTACCTTGGGCAAACGTTCGTATGGATGCAAGATCAGAAGATGAAAAGCAGAAGGTATGTGACTTGAAGCAGCGTCGAAATCTATAGGATTTAAGTTCAAAAAGTTTAACTTTTTTGACTTTCTAGATTTCGTGGACACACGCGTTAAGAAAAATTGTAATAAATTGTTATAAATTTCACGGAAGAGAAGATCTTCTACCTGCATTCAGTGAAGAAGACGACAAGTCGAACGTATTAATACAACAGTCAACCCCTCATTCTTCGTCGCATCCGTCACATTCATCCAGTCAAGGGCAAAGCGGACAGTCACAGCAACAACAACAGACGGTGGGAGTTGTTCGACTGAGCAGCACGGATTCATCTAAGGGAAACTCTTCGCCAGCACAAATCATTGCCGCGTCTCCTACAGCTCTTGCCACTGCCACTCAGGTGGGAGTGGGTAGAGTGTACCAGAAAAAAAGGAATTGAACGAAACAACATGATTGAAACGATTTTACGCGAAACATTCGATTGAATATTTTTATTTTTATAGAGAATTTCAGGTCATGGCGTTTCTTTAAATTCCTTTGTAGAGAAAAATTAGACTTTGATATGTATTTCTTTGAACATAACTCGCATTTATGTTCGCGTGTTTGGTTTCCCTTATTTGAGTTTGATCTGTCTTTATTTCACTCGCTTAGCACTTCACTCGTGAAAACATCAACTTTTTATCTTTTTCTTATCTTTTTTCTCTCATTTTGTACTCATTATGCTTTTTAAATAGAGGTGAACTTCGAGCAACATCGCAGTTAATAACGTTACTGTTTTATTCTATAGATGACGGCCCAATATCCAACGGCGGTTTTACAAACGATAACGAATCCTGATGGTACCGTTTCCATAATTCAGGTGGATCCAAGTAATCCAATTATTACGTTACCAGATGGTACAACGGCTCAAGTTCAAGGCGTTGCAACCGTAAGTTGTCATCGGTTGCTTTCCTAATTGTATTTGTGAAAATATCATGGGTGCGAATAATTTAGAAATAAATATCTTTATCCAGATTCATACAAGTCAAGGAGAAGTACAAGCTCTCGCTGAAGTAGCAGGCAGCGCAGAGGGTGCTAGCGTTGCTGTCGACTTGAACAGTGTCACAGAAGCGACATTAGGTCAAGATGGCCAAATCATTCTCACAGGAGAAGACGGACACGGTAAAACAGTTTTCTATAGGCTCTGCACCGTCGCCGGCCAGGAGCTACTTGAGCAGTGAATTCATTTTTACTCTGGCCCAGGATCCTTTGTTGTTTTGCATGCTGTCTGCTACGCTCCATTCAAGAAAAACTACCTACTTATTCTACTACTTTGTACAACGAGAGTAGAATGCCGATTAGTTTATCGTTTCCACTTTTTTTTTGTTTTGGTATTTGTACATATACGGCAATTTCAGTGGAGGAGCTATGCACAGCTTTATTTTAACTTTATCTTTAAGAATCCATGATATAGCGTTATAAGAATTGAACAGAGGAGTATTCAATGCATGTATAATATAATATGTAATAGTATTGATATTCTTACCGTGAATTACAATTCGAACGTTTCGAAAGAAAGGGAACCAAAATCCGATTTCTCGTAATATTGTATCGTTTGATATATGTTTTTCTTGTATATGTTAGACTATTCTCTGCCCGAGATGGAATTCGAAACTTGTTTTTTAAAGACGGAGATCAATTATAAAGAAATATAGATGAAATTCATAATGTACATACTATTTTTAAACGGTAACTCACGGAAAGCCGACATTTTATTGCGAATGGCAGTAGGTCGTGACTAGGTCAGCTATATCCGTCCGAGGGCCAAACTGAATTTATTTGAACATGATATATTTACGTATTGGAGTGTTGCTCGTATTCCTCTGAGTAAAGGTTGAATTTCGTAACATTCTGAATTACATCAGTCGTAACGTACTTGGTAGAATCGATTGATTTCCATGGATTCTTAAGATTTTTAAATTTAACGGAAAATAAAGGAAGGTACTTCACAATCACAAAAGAACCTGTCCCTGTTCTACAATCACTACTTACCACTATTACCGAAGATTGGTTATTTACTTTAGTTAAGCAAAAGAGAAATAAAACTGCTGTACATAGAGTATTTTTTGTTGATGTTTTATTATTTTATAGTCGTTGTATTTTAGCAGCTTTTGTTTAAGCTAATCGCGGACTTCGTTCCTAATTTATCCAACTATTTATACGACAATTAAATTACAAGTTTATATTTGTATAACTTTTTTACATATTGATTTATACTCTCACTGAATGGCTTAAACATCTGTTGCATTTTATTAATGCCTTATTTTTCTCAAGTGTAGATGTGAATTATGTTTGCGCATTAATAATATATTACGTTAAGAGGGTGTGCCAGAAAAAAGATAACGCGAAAGTAATATGTTCCTTTGTCAAAAAAAAGAAATAAATATAAATAGTTACCACATAGTAAGTATATCTCCTTTTCTTTAGCACACCCTATTAATACAGACTATTATTTATTTTTCTATGAATAACTTGTATCTTTGAACATTTCTTTTGATAAACATATTTAAGTTCTAGGCAAATTCTTGTAGCTTAGTAAATCTTGAACTGTATCGTAAACTGGTATTATTAATAGCACAATAGGATGTAGTATTACATTCTCCAATAAAGATTTGTGAGATGAATGCCTTGAAACGAATGCGACTGCTTTTCAGATTGTCAAATCTAATCTTGTAGTTCCCAGTTTGCTATACAGAGAGAAATGCCTGTTCAAGGGCAGAACACAGGACAGTTGCGCTTCTCTGTTTCAGGGTATCCTGTATCCGTGTCAGGGGTAATTACAGTACCAGTATCTGCTAGCATGTATCAAACTATGGTTGCGAATATTCAAAGTGACGGTACGATGCAAGTAGTCACGCCTATGGTCCAAGTGCCGAAAGTCGAGCCCGGCAATGGAGAAACTAGCATCGAAGCCGTCACTATTCAAGGGCATCCTATGACAATGATAAATGCAGCAGGTGAACACCAAGTTCTTCAAGTGATATCATTGAAGGATGCCAACGTCCTCACAAAGGCCATGCAGGCTGAAGTGGTAAAAGATGAGGACAGTCAACAACAACAAACCGTCTCTAGTCCAGAATAAACCGTTTTACATAGATAATATAAAAGCTTTTATGTTAAAACACCGAGATGCAACAGGTGCACATTAGTGGTGTTCAAAAGAGAAGAAAGGAAAGGATGAGTGAGAGTATTAGAAATGATTCGTGTTATTAAATATTAAGGATTGTGTCTTTTCCGAGTCATTGGTGTAGTGTGTCTTCTTGTTGAGAACAACAAACGATTAGTGAATATGTTTCTCTGGGAGTGAAGCCATGATTGAATGTTTGACTCATCATCGGACTTGGGTGTAATCATATTTGTATTCAAGATTCATTGTAGACACATAGAAGTATTCACTTGTAATTCGATTTCTCGAAGATAGTAATAATTTTTAGGTGGATACCATTTGCGCTCAACGAACGCAAATCTCGTTGAATATCTATGGATTTTCAACGATTTATTTATAGCGATAGTATTTCCGTGGACTTGGGAAATTAATTGTTTTCCAACGAGCGGATACAAAATATTTTCGTCTAGTCTTAGTGTCGAGTCTTCAAAAGCGATCGATATACCAAAGAATTTCAGATATGCATTGAATTATTTTAACGGAGGGAAACGAATGCAAAATGTATAATTTATTTAACTATATCAAATTGATAATCTAAGTGGCATATTAATTGAACGGGTCGATGCAAACGATACAAACTCATCGCGAGTAGTAATTTGTCGAACTCGTTAATAATTCTTTAACCAATCAGAAAGGAATATTCTTAATCTATCATAAATTTCAAAAATATAAAAGACACTGTGTACGAAAAGAACTTTAACATTCGATAAAAAGTATTCGAAATTTCCTGATATCATAACTTTTATCTAAATCTAATGATTGATTTGATCAAATTTGGCTATCAAATGAAACAAAATGAAGAATAACATGTAGCCTATTTTTATGACAAATCAAGGATTAAAAATAAATCATTTTTTCTGGCGATAGAGACGTATTAACAGTACATATTAATATACATTAATGATCGATAGTAGCGTTAAACAAAAAAAAAATTAAGCATTTCTGACGGGTACAAATAGGCTATAAGATATAATTTTTTGAAAATTAAGACATACGGATTTGAAATTTCGATGCACACCCATAAAACGTAATTACTTTCCATAGTATTAATACTATATTTTATATTAGAAAAGTACTTGAAATTGATGCTGTAAAAAAATACTACACAATTCTTACAAATAGAAAACTAAACAATTCGATTTCATTCTGTTTCATTTAAACAACGTATAGAATATAGAAACGGGAAACTGCGCATTACTTTTTTGTGTTCATTTATAAGAAATCGAGAATGTATTTATTTTCGTTATTAATGAAAAAAGAAGATCGAAACCTTTCCATGCATTTAAATGCCAACTCACTTTTATACTATAATCCAAAGTTAGGAGAAGTGTTATTTTTTCTGTGCAATCTTGTTTCAATGTTGCGGTATCGAGTTTTGCCAGGGATGCGTGATTGACTTTTAAGAATGAATTTTTACTTTCCCTACAGAACAAGATTTTACTTACATTTTTTATACTTTTTAGTATATTTATCTACTAACTTGTGTGCAGTATATGTATGTACATGTAACATATATGTATGTATACTTTTTAATGTAATTCTAATAAGCAGTTTGTGATACTTATTTAATTAATGTTTATTGGTATGCATGACTTTATCACGAATGAAGTTCCTGTAGATACGTAGTACGCTCTTCTCTTTAAAGCGTATGTCGGGAGCAGAGTCGTAACATTGAAACAACAAACTGCCCTTGACACCAAATACGAACGATACCAAAAAAAAAAAAAGAGGTTTTTATAATATTATAGAAGAAAATAGTTAAATTTAATAATTATCAGTAGAACAGATCACAAAGACTAGATATTAGTTGTTACAATTGTTTTTTAAAACCATGGCCATTACATACAAAGAAAGAAATGTAATATATTGATACTCCCATGTAAGATCATGTTATATTTTGTTCTTGTTTATAACAAAGCACATGAAACGTAAATTAAGTTGAATGTCGTTCAAAAAGAATATGTAATACCATTTTAGATAATTATAGATGTACGTGTACATGACTTCTATCACTGTGTATCTTACAATGTAATTTGTACATACATCGTCGTTGTGTCACCTTACTGCTTTGGTTACTTTTGATGTAAAAAGAATGAAAAAATGGTAAAGTGAAAAATATTAAGAGTTTAGAAGCAACGCAAAGAACCAATGGAAGTTGCAATTAAAATATAATACGTACATATCATTTGGTTTTGTTAATTCCAGGTTTCAATGAACGTTTTAAAGATCTTATTTTTTTACATTTTTTTCAATCAATATCTTTTCTGTAGGAGAAAATTTATTATATGAAGTAATGATGATCATTTATTTAAATCAATACGTGACAACAGGTATGTACATTCAAGGAATTTTGTTTTGACTCTGATTCAAAGTCTATCTCTTTTTTTGTACATGAATAATCAAATGACAGACATTTTCTATGTATAAATACTATATTTATAACTTTCAAGTATATAACTTAATTATAATCATAAACTGACTTAAGTGCTAATTCAGGTTTATCATAGCCAAGCTCTTCCGGTGTGTTGATACCTAATTCCTCCAAAGTGGGTTTGATTTCTTGCAAAATGTAAGGGTAAATCTCATTAAGCTTAGATCCACATTTGTCCTTCACACATTCTAATATCCTCACAGAAAGAGCAAAATCATTTAGTCGTCTGCAAGCTTTCATAGCTGCACAAATAATGACTGGATCAGGTACAAGGTCCATACCTGAAAGACAGTGGAAGTATTGATAACTATTGTTTTCTACAGAACTGACTACTTGAGCTTCAGAAAAATAAATTTAAAAAACATAAACGCGCAAACACCTGAAAACAATTAATAAACGCAATTACAAGTAAATGTTAATAACATAAAGTGTAATGTTAACTTCATTAAACGTATTATGACTTTATGGTAACGAATTCTTTAGAAAAATTAAAGGAATAGTTCGCGTGTTTTGAAAATAGAACACTACTAGCGAATTGAAATGATCCAAGAATCGCGATCGTCGAGATAGAACAAACGTCATGACGATTAAATTATTTAATTTTAATTGGCAGTAAAAAACATCAAAGTAAAAAGTAGCTGTCATATAAGCACTAACCAGCCAATGTGTTCATAACTTGACGAATTTCCCAGTGTGTAAGGTCTGGGCGATTGAGATAAGTTACGTATCGGTTATTGAATTCTTCCTCGGATTCTTGAGGTCCATCGTGCGAAGCCCGAATATTTTGAACACCGACAGCCGTGCTACGAGGTATTATCGAACTTCTTGCAACGGAATATACATGTCCTCTCATAAAACGCAACATTTTGCACTAATTTTTACTGAGGAATCGTTTTCTATTCGAAACAGTCAAGAACCGACGTTCGCCTATTGCGTAAACCTGATAGAAGACGGAAATTTGGCTGTCGTCTTTGGTTTACAGTGCTGCCAATAGTACCAGAAGAATAGAAGGAAGTACATCCGATATATTCTTCCCGCGCTTTCTAAATATGGGAATTTTCATTTCTATAATCGAAAAATTCATAGCATTTACGGGAATTCTACAAAGCACTATAAAGTACAAAAGTTTCCTTATTTATTCGAAATAAAATATTAAACAATTTGGTTAGAATCTAAGTGTTTAGCTACCTAGCGGTGACCCATGAACTAAAATTATCAAGGTATCTGGATTAAGTTATCCCTAACCATTGGTCAAAGATTCCGAATGAAATTTCGATCCTGTTCGCATTCTGGCTTACTAGTTTCAATTTTCGATTAAATTCATTCTAATCGAACAAAATAGTATTCAAACTTTCGCGGAAAAACTACAAACATCGCCATCTAGCAAATGCTTTTACAAACTAACGCTAATCTGTACTTCTGGCTCCATCTAGCGGACAAATTGTTCTGACTGTCTTCTCCCGCTCGGCTCTTACCGATAGTAATCACTATTTTGAAAAACTGTTTCTTTCAAAATTGTTATATAATAATTTATTATGTCTTAATAAGTGCCCTAACTACTCAGATTCTCGCTAAATTAATAAATAAACAAGTTTTAGCGATCATTGCAAAATAAGCATTTAATGTATTTTTTAGCTCTAAATAAACAATTTTGGCGACTCGTTTCCTTGCATAATAAGTTAATGTTCTTGTATCTTTATCACAGCCTCAAGTTATAAATAAATTAGTAAATATTCTTTCGACTTTTACATATTTCAAACATGAACCACCGATAGATGGCTTGGCATTTTGCTATCCATGTTTTAATCAAATTCTTAATTTTTATTTTGCAATAAATAAACCATTTTTATAAATCAACTTTATTGTAAAATGAAAAATTAAGTATATTTAGTTATTACTTTATTGAGAGCGAACATTTTAGATACATTAACTCTGCAGAATTTGATGTTATATCTTCTCAAAAAATAAATTCCTTTCGATTGTATGGTCGAATCACTTGAACTAATTTTGAGATACTCAAAGCTAGTAATACATTTACTTGTCTAATAGTAAAATGAACGTGTGCAATTTCATTTTCTGTACTGTCGATCAGAATAACATTGTTTTATTAGAATTTGTTTGGCATTGTCGATTTGAAATACCTATGTCAAATGTTATCACGCGTTAATAATAATCATCGATTCTATGAATTCTTTAACATCACAGATTTTTCTCACTTTATCAGAACGCTACATACTGAGTATAGTATGTAAGCATATGTTTGTATTACTTTGATATAATGCATATTAAGTTTCTTTCCTCACTCCCACCCCTTGTATCAACTGTTGTTTTCCTTCGCAGTATTCAAACGTGACAGTTGATTACAAGCGAGAGTGCAATAGCACAGTTTAACGTGATAATCCGTCGCAAAGGTATAATTGGAAACCAGTGGAAATATTTAGAGCAAAAAGTCATGAGTTTCGTATATAATTCTTTACAATTGATGCAGTATGAAAAATTTTGCAATTGTGTTCCTCTAAGCTGTCGCTGCGGGGAAACTGATGGTAAAAACAATTAGGGAAACCTTTAATTACTTAATATTCTCTTCAAATTTCCTTGCTTTCAATAATAGACGGAAATTATTAGCTAAATATTATCTTTGTTTAATGAGCATACATTCTTTTTTAAACATTTTGTGCAGATATTAAATATACAAATATGTATATTTCGTGTTTTTAGTAAATTACAATTTGTGATATTTATACATTTTTCTATAGTGTATGAGTGGGCCTGGGATAAGGATCATGTCTCAAGCACTATTGTTTTATCGGAACATAACTTAGAAGTTCAATTTCACAATAGGTTTAGCTGTGGTACGGCAGCTGTAAGAGGTGAAAAACCATTAGAGAAAGGAAGGCACCACTATTGGGAAGTGAAAATGCTCAGTCCCATTTATGGAACAGATAATGTAAATATTTCGAACAGGTTATTAGCATTCTTATTTCAAACATACGGTTTCATTAATAAAATGAAAGTGTACTTTTTAAGATGATAGGAGCTGGAACAAGTAAAGTAGATTTGGATAGTGCAAAAAATGTTTTCTGCTCTCTGCTAGGACTTGATCAGGAATCTTTTGGATTCTCTTATCAAGGATATATACAACATGCTGGTAGAAAACGTAATTATGGTGCTTGTTTTGGACAAGGCAGCTTAGTAGGAATGCACTTAGATGCATGGAGAGGCACTTTAGAATTCTACATTAATAGGAGACCTCTTGGTGAGTGTTTTAATATTTTATATGTAACTATGTATTGTATACTTTTTTCAAGTACAATTTCATGTTTCAGGTATTGCTTTTACTGGACTACAGGATACTGTATTATATCCTATGGTGTGCTCTACAGCTGCACGAAGTAAATTGAGATTAAACCACAGTTCTTCTATACCAGTATCTTTACAAATAGAATGTTTAGCAGTATTGAAACCTTCACAAAAAGAATATTTATCAGCTATGTTCCCAACGTTACGTTACTTATCTGAGAGCATTTTTGCAAATATATTGAAAAAACGTTCAAGTTAGTAAATCAAAAGACCTTTTACATAAAAAAAGCACAAGTACTTATTTTATGTAAACTACTTTTTATTTTCTTTTTTTTTTAGATAAGATTGATGAGAAAAAAGCATTGAAAGATCTTACATTTCTCAGGAACTGTATGGAGTTGTTTGAGTACAATGAAAATACGTAAGGAAAATATGTGTGACTGTAATAAAAATATGTAAATATTATTTTTAAAAGATATTATTTAATACAAGTATTATTATGCCATAATAAAATTTGTACTATAAAATAACAGTGGAATTAATGATTACACAAAGAGTAAAAAAAAATACTATTCTTTATTTTGGCTATCGTTTTTTCAAAGATGTATTATTCTCTTTACTTTTACGTTTATTGTTCGATTCAGTAATGATATTACTATTATTAATTTTAGCACAAAAGACAATTGCTTGTGCCCAACCAGCTAAAGGTCCCCATAATTCACGTAAATGATTCCTGATTTCTTCGTGAATTTTTGGAGTGATTGTCTTTTTTTGTTCTAAATGAGGTAAATAATTTGCTCTAGCAATTTGAAATATATGAGTATCTACAGGAATAGCTTCTAAATGACCTAATGCCATTAAACATATACAATCCGCAACTTTGGGACCAACTCCTGGAAGATTAATCAACTGTTCTCTAGCTTTAATGTATGGCACATCATTTTCTCTATGTAGATTTAAAAGCCATTGCCTCCCACCAAGTTTTATTAAATTCTTAGCTGCATTCACTATATACCCTGCACGATATCCAAATTTTTCTCTCTTCAATTTTTCTTCAACATTGTCTCCTGCCAGCATTTCAATAGATGGAAAATTATAATAATTCTTGCCCTCAATTGAGCAAATTTTTTCGCCAAATAATGAACACAATTTTTCTACCATTCCTGATATTCTAAAACCAGCATATAATTAAATAAAGTACAAATTAAAGTAGTTTCTTCAACAAACCTTTGTATATTATTATTTGAGCTACATATAAAAGAGAACACAGTTTCAACAGCATCTTGATTCAATATCCTAACACCATTCATTTTGCTCAGCATTTTTTTAAAATGTTTATCCACTGCTGCCCATTTCTTACACAGATCCTCTAGTGAGACATCTAATCTAAAATATTGAGTTAAAATCTGATCATAATTTTTAGAATCTATTAATGGACCTTGTACAACATAAGACAGGTGTGTGTCACTTTGAGTAAGAGTCCAAATACATCCATCAAATATTCCCCTATATCCGTTGTTGTAGGGAAACCATCTAAAAATATATTTTAATCTTTAATTCTATACAAAAAGTTCCAATAAATTTGGAGAAAGATAGTACCGAAATTATTTTTGATATTTGCGCGAAAATTGATCAGTGTGTGAAAATATTGGTTATGTTCCTTTGACGAAACAGTAAATTTATATTAATGAATAATTTACCTGAAACTTTGACCTCCTTTCAAAGTAATACCCAAATTTATTTCCGTCGATGGACAAATAATTTGACCCTGTCTCGTTTTTATTTCATTTTCGTGCATCTTTGAGTTCAATTGTTTTAAATTCTTTCTTATACTATTTTTAGTATTCCCTCTTAATGTACAACATTTAATTCTGGCAGTAAAGGTTTGTAACATGACATTTTAACAATTTGACAGAACTTATAACAAACATATGCTTTTTTCTGTAAGGTGATAAACCGCCCTTTCTTGGGATTACGTCAACGAAAACCACGTGCTAGTGAAATAAAGCGGGAAATTCAAATTTAAAGTTGAAATAGGCGAACTAAAATTACAAACAATCTTTCAGTGTTTTGCACATGACTTTATTATAGTTATTCTTACGGTATGCATCACTTTTTATTGATGATGATAATACAATTTTTCTATTATACATATTTACAATAATAAACCTACAAGTGCAGACCTAATAGTAGGTTTTATATCTTTTTAGTAATTTGCAGAACCTATTTCCATTTATACAGTGTATATATATATATATATTTCATAGTTATACCGCTCCAAAAAATTAAAAAACAGTTGCAGATGAGTTTTGGGGTTTTCAAATGCAAGTCGTTTGCAGTAGTTTCATATAAAAGTTTTAAAAAAACGAGAATTACCATTTTTATGTAATTCAAAACACTATCTAAAGTTTAAAACATCACAATGCTGACACGTTCTTTATCATTTTTACACATCCTAATAGCATACCCCACTCGTGCATAAATACAAACACAGCAATTACGTGCAAAAAACGAAGTAGGTATAATAAATTATCGACCGTAAAATTGTTTGAGAAAAAGTTAACTCGTCACCATTTATTTTTCCCTTTTACCGATCACCTTGGATACCTATTAAACTGAACTACTTTTTCATATACTGACTTTTTCTAATTTTTTCATGCTTGAAAAATTATGCTATTTGATATGTATAATTTTATTATACTTTATCTACAGAATAATTTATTTGGCATTTTTTAGGATGACACAACTATATCATAGCGTATAGATAATAGAAATTATACCCTGTCTATTTCGAACAGTTTCATTCATTTTATACATTTATCATTATAATTCACTTCTGTTTATTAATAAATACTAAACCAAAATCTATCTTTGCAAGTATATAGAAACCAGAGATTGAAAGATTAATAAACAGTCTGATACTCCAATTTATCTTAAATCAAAGTAGAAGTACGTATACAGAAATTTCTCTACTGAACATTTGTATTTCGAATGATAAACGGAAGCAAAGAAAGCAATCACTTTCAGTATACCATCCCTATAAGATGAAATGCATCGAATATTCCGAAAATCAAAGTTCACAGAAAATCTCACACTATCCCTTACCGATTACAAGCCGTTTCCTATTACGATTCCTACGTATTGTCGTTAGTAAAGTTGGAAATCAGACGGCCAAGGTGATCGAACGCTAAATTTTAAATTTTCCTATCGAGCACGGCCGTCAGACATTAAATACTCAATAAAATATTACATCCCTGAGAATTGGTATTGACATCTCTAGAAGAAGAATATTCGAACATCCCCTTTGTATCTTGTTTCGAATCACTCTGCACATACACGGATTCAATAAGGAACATTGTCACGAACGTGGGCCTGTTTCCGGTACTCGTGACGCTGGCATTTGCCCATCCAGGACCATTTCGTACACACCTTTTGTGGCTTCAGGATGAAGCATTTGGTTCGCAGAACATCGAAGAAGATCTTTCCGATGAAATTTGCTGAGGCCGTTCCAGCCACTTTCAAGCATGTACGAAAACTAAAATGATACAAGTATTTGGTCACTCATATTTCTAAAACCCTTAGAAGTGTACTGTTCTCCACTGGCAAGAGGTCCCCTGGAGCCAATAGATATGCATTGCTGCCAAGGAACTTTCTGTCAGCGAATCAGTATACCTATACATGTAGGTACAGTTATTAGCTACAATAACGACTAATTTAAACTCATCGATTATCTGTGGAAATAGTCAAGTACCGTTCATCGCAAGCACAGTGCATCATGCTCGAGATGCCCCAGTTGAAGAGGCCGTAACGAGTCTCGAATGCGGGAATGAAAAAAGGACATGCAGTGTCGTGTCTACGGCAACAGGCGTCCGCTGAGCCAAAACCTCCCAAGTTCGTGTATTTGGTTGCTCTATGACCACGTCCACACCATTGTGTCCCTGGGATCATCAACAAGTCCCTTCGCGCACGACTTTTGCCCTTTCTTTGCTTGTGACTACTATTTGTCGTGTTTAAGAGTTTCGTGTATTTCCTATTTTAAACAGAAATTTATAACATGATCTACTTATAAAAATGAATTCTCTAATTTCTAGTTACATCCCTAATAATGAATCATCTATACATGACCAGTTTATAAAGCGATAAGGTATCAAGTTCGTCATCGATTGTACCTGCGACGATGCTGAGCGATCACTTGATTTCTAGCCCTAGTCCTCACGTGAGCACACCGATGACGCAATTCGGACGTGGACGATAGCCAGGAGAGGTCCTGCGGGATCCTCGAATTATTCTCCTTGTCGTCTACGTCGAACACCTCGATCGATGTCTCGTCATCGTAATCTGCATCGGAATGAACACTCGACGAGCAAGTTCTCTCATCATTCTCGTCGTCAGCGATCTCCCCGTCAACGCAGTCGGTCAGAGTGCCACCCTCGTATATCAGTTGCAATTTTCTGCCCGTGTCCTGTAGCCAGACTTGCCTCAGCGCTACATCCGTGTTTCTACCAGAAGCATATATCAATCCAATGTAGAATCTAAGTTATCGTTGGTTTTTTTAGCATTAGATTAGAGTGAAGCCAAAGTGTATGAAATTGCAGGAAAAACAAGTGAACTGGATACACTTTGGCTCCGGAGTCTAGATATGCAACCCGTGTTACATATCTATAGGCCCCACACATGTTCTACATTTCGGAAAATGCATCGGTGCTTCACATATGCAAATTAATTCAACGAGAATAAGCTCGTGAGATTGTGTAGAACGAAATAAAAGGTACGTGAGACCATCGTATCGGATTCAATCATAAAAAAGATCCAAAACCGTGACGCGTGAATAATGCAGAACATGGTGCGTGCGAGAAATTCACAGTAGATTGGCTGTGCACGCGTTACTGGACGTGGCTCGTTGATTAACGTGTACCTATGATTGATGTTCCCCCGCCTTACTTTCGATGCGTCGATAAGCATCTTTGATGGTGTCGTTAAATTCGTTAGGATGACGCTACGAGGTCTATAGAAACGTTTAATTGCGCTGGATCATGAGATAAATCCTTTGAATTTACAAACTTTAATGTATCTTTCTTTTTTCTCTTTTTCTCTTTTTCTCTTTTTCTCTTTTCGTTTCTATTCTTTTCTTCTTGGTGTAAGAGAGTTCGCAACTCTACGAGGCACACGTTTTACTTCATTTATCACTAACAAAGAGAAGTAGAACGGAATCATTTAATATTAAATGCTGCTAACTGAGAGGTTGAACGATTTCATTGAAACAGGAGGACTTTTCCCCGATGAAAAATTGATCGTTCCATCCGCATCTAGGAATCATGAGAACAAGCAGCTCGGGCTTTTCTCGTTACAAGCAAAAGGGCTTTCCCCGATTTAAGTGCAAGGTGACGTTTCGCGGTCGTGGAATTCTCTGCTATCCTCGTGAGAGCATCAGCAGATGAGTTACAACTACTGGCCAGTCAGGCTTGCTTCGAGACAACGTCGTCTCGCTTCTGCTAACAGGACCCTAATCCTTGCTTACTTAACTTGCCGCTTTTCGGCTTAAGACCTTGGTTAGCTTAGCGGTCGCTGTTCACCTCTCAACACGATAAATTGTTTTTCGATCCGAAAATTTCGCGAAAACAACTGCAACATCCTAGGCTCGTTCGGATTAGTCAAGTTACTTGAATTCAAGTGGCCTGGGTGCAAGTGATTTGAGGGAATTTTACCAATGCGAATGTCGTTCTGTTATTCCCTTGACTTCAAATATTCTTTCAAGCTAGAAAAATCACTAACTTTGGATCGAGAAATGATCGATCTTTGAACTGCTCTAACTTCGTAAAAACAATCGTACTTGTTTCCTCAGACACGGGGCGAGAAGGTGAAGGTCTGTTTTTTTCGAAAAATTTTTCTAGGAGGATTTCCAAACTCTCTAGTAGGTATCCAGAAGGGCCCACAGTTTCACCATTGTTATTATGTACCTACATAAGAAGTCCTTACAATAACACTCTGAAAGCCTCTGAAATGGCTTGGAATTCTTTTTTTCAACCGAAACGAGGTAACTGACTCGATTTAGCGCGTCAGTGTAATTCTATGAGCTTACCGCCGGCTGACAAGAAACGAGAGGCGCGAAACTGCGAACGGATGGTCGTATCAGCGGCATTTGAAAGAGGTAAACCGATGCTAAAATGCACACTGCTACACGCCATCGCTCCCACGCGTATTGGCACTGCCGGCAATGGTGAAAGGCGGCATTGTTTTCTCGTTGCACACCAACACCAGCTTCCACTGCGGCATCCTCTGATTCTAGCCGAGGGATGCCGGTTAGGGATGCTCAGGGATTCACTTCTGCTCGAGAAAATGTTATTCTAACCAAGAGGACGAGGATGGTGTTAGCCTTCACCGGCGAAAAAGCATAGGCCGTTTTGACTAAGGAAAAACTTCTTTCTCGTCTCATTAACCCACTCAAATCGTACTTAAGTAGCCTCTAACGAAAACAAATTTATAATGTTACAAAGAAAAATACAAAGAAAAAGAAAAAAAAGGCTCGTACATATTTTTACATGCAGAAGAATTACTAGTAGATTTGAAAGAAATTTCAATTAATAATCTGTTAGTAGTCTACGCAATTAAAAATTACTACTTAAGCTTTGTCATTTCTGAAAAGTACCTCATGTCTTCAGTGTCATTCTTTCACGAATATTTGAAGTTTGAATGAAGCTATGTTAACGAATCTACATTACTAAATTATGTAAGTGTTTTTAAATCCTGCAAATCTATTTCAAAGTGACATATCTAGCTTACAGGTAGAAAAGCAAATAATAGTTTACACATATACCATTTATTAAAAAGGCACAAGAAAAGTTTGTTTACCCCCAATTGACGATTGTCTCTTTGGCACAAATTCCAGGCCAATGGACGATCCGCTCAAATTCACCGTCTTGTAGTATCCTAGTGACCGAAATCCCGCGACTGGGCGTGATCCTGACGGAGGAGTTTGATCGTTGAAGAGCCCTGACGTCCGATAGCACCAGGAGCAGCCCCAATGCTAGCAACATCGGACGCTGGATCCAAATGATTCGCCTTCCTTCCCTGAGCACGATATTTATTACCTCGTAAAGCTACCTGTTATGCTGCTGGATAGCAAATTGAATTCTGCTTTTTTTTATTTTTTTCTATTTTCGAGCCGAGAATACGAGAAAGTTTCAAGTTACATCGCTTTTTTTTAGTTTAGAATTACTGACTATGCGATACATATTTTGTGCTTGTGATTATTTCGTCAACCCTCTACACACTTTTTAAAACTTCAAATTTTACGATTTTTTTTAAGTATCTAATACACACGTATACAAGAACCTATTCCACTCAAGAATGAAATATGTTACAGTATTTGTTCGTTCTCCCAGAAAACTATAGAAATTGACAAATTGAGTTCTTCAATCTTTTTATCCTCATAAAGAAAGCTAAAGGAATTTACGAATTATGCTTTCTAGTTAAAAATTGTTCAGTAATAGTAGTATTCCTCTAGATTTGAATCTCTCTGCCGTAGTCAGGATGGAGCAAAAGATGTATTGTAAACCGAATTCATGGCATGAAACGTTGTACGTAGGATATCAATATCCGGTATTCCGGCAACGATTTAAAGAAATCAAACCGTCTCGTGGTACTGACAAGACCCGGTACGCCGATACCAACCGCGATCCTGTCGTTTCCTTTTCGCCATTTCACGAAGAACCGTTTGGCACTTGGCCATCGGACGCTTAATCATCTTCTTTTCATCGCAAAGATAAAAAGAAACCGCGCCTCCGTTACCTTCCACGGCTCTTACGTAATTAGCACGTATAATATCTGCAGAGCAGTACATTCTAGAACCAATTATTATTAGTATCCACTAATTTTTACGATACCTAGTTAGTAAATCGACATAAAAGCGAAACGAGAATGAAAATTGGAGTAAAATGGAAGAGCTTCTAAACCTACGATAGGTATTTAAACTTTGAGACTCCAGTCTGTTTTCGTACTTGATTGATAGTAGACTTTGATAGCGACTTCATTATTTACGATGCACACGTAAGCAAATTACAAGAAAGAAAGATAAAAAAATCGCGTTACTCGTGTAGTCCAGGAGAAAGAGGAGATAAGAGCGTGTTTCTATCGTCTTTTAAGCCGGATCTCTGACAATCGTATTTTTCTGCCAATTCATTCGATTAATGCGAATTCACTCAATCTTTCCTGCATGCAGTTCCACGAATATCTTTAAACAGCAATGCCTTTGCAGTAAAAATAAAAAGGATATTAAAAATAGGTGTTAGCTCTCGAAAATTGTATTCCTTTGCTATTTGTTTCTTCCTAACGCAATAGAATTCTCTCTATCTTAGACGTTCCCACCTTTTCGTTAAGAGACTCACACGAAAATCGACACTCGCGTCATACTCTACCTTCGTAACAAACTCATCTGCACGGTCCAACAACGAAACAGTCAAAGTGTTCTCCTACGATTCAAAGTTTCCCATAAATGAAGCGACTCCGTAAATCGGATTGAATCGTCTGAGAAGATGCATACTCGTTCATATTCGAAGAGTCACCAGTCTTTCACTTCACCACTTTTTAATAACGAAAATTTCAATAACGACCCGTTTATTGGAAACTTCTGAGTCAACCAGTCGGCTTCTTCTACAGTTCTCCGAGGATCTCTTTCTGAGAATGTAGAGTGTTCTCAAGGTTTTCAAAGAACTTCACAGATTCCGTCCAGTTGAAAGCGGGAGGTGAAGAGGAGTGAAAGAAGCAAAGACATTTGGGAAAATCGGGGCCACGTGGCCTAGCAGAAGGCGGTCACTGGCGCCCTTTTCTTCCCCTGAGCGGAGCGCGCGTTGGACACCTCGTGGAGGCAATCGGCCGTAGTAACTGGCGCGCTACGCTCGCGACCCTCCCTTAAATACCGGCGCGAGTTCTGGTGGTTGTCCAGTTCACCTACACCCACCACCTATTCTGTCACTTACGTCTCCTGCTCTCGCCCCTTCCCTCTCCAGACCCATGCCGGTCGGTGCGTTTCCCATCCGCAACCCCACCACCACTCGGACACCAACCGAAGTCTCTGGGCCTCCCCTTTCCTCCTTCTCTCTGCCAAATCCAATCCTACCCATTCACCCTCAGATCTAATCCCCGCTCTTTCCTTTTCCCTTCTTCTCCTTTTTTCATCCCCCTTTCCGCTTCTGAATTCCCTGCACCACTTTCTTCCCTTCCTTTTTCCTTCCATTTCCCTCTTTCTTCCTCCTCCACCGTCTTTCGTATCTCGCGAGTCGCTTTCTACCCTCTGACCTCTCCCCCTTTTGTCCTTCATTGCCGGGACTTTTTTATCCTGATCCTTCCCAAACGACTTTGGTAAATGCCACTGCATCCATCACTCAGGCCCAGAGGTTGAAGGTGGGAGCTTGTTCGCGAATTGCCTCGCGAAACATTGGAGGAGGAAGAGGAAGATCTGATGGAAAGAAGATAGGGTAATTGATAATGCAGTCGTTGACGATTATTGGATTGATGGGGACTTAAAAGAGGTTGTGGCCAGCGTGTTTGAGGTCAGAGATCGTTGGAAGCAGTTTATATTCGAATTTAATAAATTTGCATCAATTTGCTGGCTTTATGGGCAGTATTTTTTGTGGCTTTAACATTTATGTTACTGGGCCACGGTGTGTATACAAAATCCTTAGTTAAAACACAATAAAATTTTCTGCTCTTTTTATACTTTTAAACGTAAAATGAATATGGACAAACGAAGTGATAGGAATATCAGAAGATGAGGGCTTCAACTTCTTGGAAGAGCACGATTAATTATTACCTTTTCATGTTAGAACCACTTCCATTTGATGCGTCAAGTTACAACGCTATACTTCTCTAGACAAACTATAATTTCTGTAGTCAGATGGCAAAACCTGATATATCACCTTTTTTCAAAATCGAAGTGTGTACTCTTCCACGTGTATCTAGATAAGATCTATCAGTCTGTATACCTGTATATCGTGAAAAAAAGCATGGTAGCAAATGGCAATTTATGACGTGGGGGTTTATCTCTTGCTTTACACAAGTTTAGGAACGCTGTACTAAAAAATTAAAAAATAACGTATCAAGTTTTGCCGTCTATTTACAGACGTAATTTCTGTTCTTTCTTATTGTTAGCCCATTTATAAATAAATAGAATGTAAACTTAGAAAATTACGGATACGGAAAGAAGTTTATTATATATCGTAAATTTGATAAAAAATTGCAGTGAAAGCAAAAAAAATGCATGTATGCACTCAGTTCGAGGAATCGTTCGATGACCTGCAGACGAGTCGAAAAATGATAGCGCGAGCAAGGTCAGCGTTTAGCAGTGCCGTTAACAATCTCCCTGCTATATGAAATTTTTCGTTTGGACGTTGGGAACCGTCCGAAACGTTCGTCGGTAATAAATTATGCAAGTTCCGCGGGACGTGAGTGGTCCTCGTCATTGGCCATGAGCTTGCCCTCCCCTCCAGGAAGATCGTGTCGCGATTGGCGGCCAGCCAAAGGTCGTTTTTCGCGAGCCGCGCGATAAACTTTCATCTCAGCGAGAGAGCATTGTCGCGCGAATTAGCGCGGCTTTTCAATTCTTCCACCGGCTAGACTCCCATAGAATCGTCCAAGTCTACCCCCCGCCAGGAGTGAAATAGATCACGAGACGATTTCTTACTTCCGCTGCACACCGCGGATATTTTATTCCTTCAAGTGGTGAGAACAGGAATATTAGGGTATAGAAACGTAGAATGTTTAGAGGATTCCTGAAATCTATATTTTATGAATGAAACATTATTTCGGAATTAATTATCTGAAACATATTAACAGACTTAACAAGATTTCTTTTACAATTCAACAGCTTTAATCGGATTCTTTTATCATCGTAACCCTTTTGAAGAGAAATCCTCTCTGCACTTGATGGTCAAGTTATAAAACGCAAGTAAAACGGTGCTTTAAAAGAACGTTGGTAATAAAGAAATAAAAGAGCAAACGTTGGAAAGTGAACATAAGCAAAACGCACTAAACAGGGGAAAGAAGAAAAAAGGTAGGAAAAGGGCTACTAGTGGCGGGGTGTCAAGAATCCGAAGATTTATACTCATCCATCGGCAGCTCTTGAGTGGCCTCTTCGAGGAACAGGATCACTGCCACGGAAATTAATTGGCGGGTCGAAGAAGTGGCAGTGAAAAGCCGCCAGTGGTTTCCACCCATTGTAGTCCTTGTGGTTATGACTCGGTGCCCGTGGGACAGAGAAGGCAAGGAGGGGAGAAAAGGCTAGATCGAGGTGAGAGCCTGTAAGTGAGTAGGTAGTTCTTTAGGGGGGCACTCGATTGTTCGACCCTTGAGGGGTTCCTAGAGACAGTCTATCCACCTCTCTATATGCATGATTGCCATAAAGGAGTCCTTGACGAAAGCCATTTTCTTTGTGTATAGTAAAATGATTCGAGAAAAGCTTACATCTTTTTACAAATCTGATCTAAAGGATATGATTTTGTTACACTAAATCGGTACTTTGTTTTCTTGATCTGAATAAAAAATGTAACTAGAATTCTCTTAAATTTTAATCATATAAATAAGTAGACTAGGTCGTTTAAAAAATATCTGACGTTTAAAACGATAATTACAATATCTAAACAACGTTAAGATCCTCCAGAAATACCAAGTACCAACAGAGGAAGAAGAGTCCGTTAAAAAACAAATAAAGGAGCAAAAACGAGTTTAATATTACCTTTCTGTTTGTCATGGACATAGTTGGTCAACGGGAGCTTCCTCAAACATTCCATGGATCGAAGGCTTTCAAAAGAAAACCTTGACGTCAGGAATTCTTCCTTCATATATTCAATATTCAATCAATCAGCACAGAGTTCCCAGGACCTTGTTGGTTTATAACTAACTTGTTATTATATCATTCCAACTGTAATTATGTCGTGAAAAATCTGCTAACTAGAAAACAATTTGTGAACGTTATAAATTCTTTACCATTAGCCTCAAGTACAATCTCGAAATTTCATTGAAGTCCTCATCTAATGCTCTCCCAACGTCTTCACGATTCAAGTAATCGATCTCATCGAGCCTAAAACAAAATCCCCGATCAAAACCAGCTTAGAAGTTGCAGCAATCGTCTATCTTAAACGATCAACTGACCAATGACTAATTATACCTTGTACCAACAGCAAGGTGGAAAAGTCGAAAGGCAATATATTGATCATCCATCGGACAACGACAGGAGCTGGTTGGATCCTCTGAAAGGGAACGGTCCACCATTATTTCTACGCTGGTAGGATAGTCTGCGCATTGGAGAACGGTTATAGACACCAGCCGACCTCTCCTTCCAAGAGCTAATTAATTTTTATAGCCTCCACTAGGAAGGGGGAGAGACTCGGCCAGCCACGAAGCATACATTCCTCGTTCGGATCCTGCACAAGGGAATATTAATGGGTCAGGCTGGCTTTACCGCGCTGGTGTTTGCAGATTTCGTCCTCTTTATTTGCGGATCGTCTCGTTGTTATAGTTTTTCGGCCTTCCACCATGGGAAAGTGACTATTTCGAAGCGATGTTTGATAGCTTTTCAAAAGTTGGAGAATTTCTAAAGGGAGAGGAACTCCTGAAGAGAGGGAAAAAGGGAGCTTAACAACCAGAGAAAATAAATCGACGGTTCAGTCGGTTATAGTCTCTCTCTCGTGGAGAGTTCTTGACCCCTTTCTGGAATTTATGAGAAGGATAATCTCTAATCGAAACAGTTCTGGTATCTAGAGCCCGGGGAACGATGAATTATAGGTTGATCAGGTGAGTCTTCAAAGGTAATTGAGTTGTAGAGACCTATATTTTCAAGGTGAAGACACTGACTCTTCTATCCACAGTTTTTAGTTAAACAATAATATAGGAAATGTTCCCATATTTACTTTTAGAAGGATGCTAAAGTTTCCATTAATCATCTCTTTGTCTCTTTGTCTCTTTGTCTCTTTGGAGCAGGAAAGCTGTCCTCCTAATCCTCTCTTTCCTCTCTGAAAGTGGAGCTAAAAAGTGACTACATCGACGCTTCTGCAAGCCACTTTAACCCAAGATTTCTCCTGATTCCAGTGTGAGCTGGCTTCCCAAGATCCACCAAAGAAAATCCTTGTTTGCAGTGTCAATCGATGAAGCTGATGCATTGCGCGAATTCCTTCAACATCAGAGGTCGGTAAGTTGTCTGACAGCCAATGCCAGAGTTGGCCTCCAAAACACGTACTTCGTGGAACAGATCAGTTCTTCTACCTAATTTAATTAAGTAATCTCACATCGCAAGTATAAAAATATTCAACAAATTGGGATCAGTGCCACGTGCACAGAGTGGACGATGCATAAACCACACGAGACGAACTTGCTGGACGGTTAATAAACACAATCACTTATCCCTCTCAGATATCAATCTTATTGTTGGTGTGTTGTGAGTGCACACATGCGGGCATTTCGACCCAACCACAATTATAAGCTTATTCGTACAGTAACCAATCGACCTACATGTTCGTATTCACTCGAGCTTTTCCATTGAGCACGCAGAATGTTTCACTGCATGAACTTAATTTTGAAATTGTCAAAACTTGAAATGTTATTTATTCGGAGATTTCGGAGATTTCGGAGATTTTCATGATTTTCAGAGACCCATCCCTACTTTCCCTTATTGGTCTCTATTGAACCAAGCATTGGCTGCGTTTCTCAACGGCAGTTAACACAGCCGACATCGCCAGGAATGAATTAGAGAAGGAATGAAACGCGTACGGAGGAGTCGGCAGTAGTAAATCGACGAAGTAACCCCCGTTTCTTGCACCCAACCAGCCACGTTTTCTCGAGACACTCGGGCCATTCAGGCGGTCGCCGTTTTCCGCGACAATTGCCGGGGTGCAATGCAATAATTGCATAATTCCCGCCACACTTGGCACTCGGAGGTGGTCGGGTGGGTACAAGTGGTTGAGCAGCGCTAGCGAAAGGGTGCAACCTCGAGCCTTCACCGAATTACTCCGAGAAGGGGCACCTTTCATTTCGCAACCCCCGGGAACCACCACCAAGGGGGATGAAATTCGTGAACGATGGCAGAAATCGAATCGTGAGAGGGTTGAGTCTTAGAAGGGATGAAGGGATCTTACGATTCTAAAGGATTTGTGACGAAACTATGTGTACCCTGTTTTTAATCCGAACTCTATGTCAATTTCTAAAAAGCTAAATTCCTCTTTTTCTCCTAGGATTGAGAACAATTGAAACTTTTAATCTTCATAGATTGTGAAGTCGGACGAAACTAAAATAATCTCTAATCGCTTTCAGTTCTCGAGTAATTCTCGATCGAGTCGTTAAAAGTCCTTGTATTTAAATCCATTGTTATCACGAGGTTGCTACAGCGACGGTACTTAATTATCAGTGAAAATGACTTAATTCATCGTTGGAAGGAACGGTTAGGTTTTCTAGGCGACGATGAAGGCAAGAGGTGACAGAATAAGGGAGAGGGAAAAGAGGAAAGACACAGATAGGGCAAGGTGCAAACCGGGCAGCGAAGGAAATAGAATTCAGAGGAGAACTTCCTTCATTTCGACTTTTACCGGCTCTCGGCCAAAAGGACGTTGCGTCGTAACAGTCGACAAAGGACGTCAAAGTTCCACGCGGACTGTTTCTCCCTTTTTTAAGCGCGTCGATAAAAACTTGCACAATTTACACCGAGCTTGTTGTTCCGAGCAAAGGCATACGTATCATTTACATATGTATAAATAGTTCTATTGCTAGACAGTCGCGAGGAGCCAACATTCGTTAGAGTTGAGCTAGAAATAGAACATGGTCGTAAAAATAATGAAATGGTAAAGTAAAGATGTTTGGGGCACTAAACCAGTGAAGTGAGAGAAATATTGGAAGACGAGTGCTTCAGCTTTTTGCAAGAGCATGATTTGTTGTTATTATCTATTTATATTAGGTGGCACTTCCACTCGATGCCTCAATTTACCACGCTGCATCTCTTGATCAACTGTACATACATCGAAAGAATCTTTCTCAGCCATTATTTTTTAATAAGGAACTACGATTTGTCCAGAAAAGGTCTCGCTTCGCGGAGGACATAAATCTCCTTTCCGTTTGTCGACTCAAGTGTTGGCTCATTCATGATTCTCTTCGCGTTCGACTACATTTACATCGTCCGTTTCGTCGTGGTAAAAATCGCTTAGCTGGTAAACACGCACAATGCAGCAGGTTCGTCATGGAGAATTCATTCGATCGGTCACGCCGCTCGAACCGTCCTCTTTCCCCTCAAAGATTTGTCAGATCGTCGTCGAGGCCAGTGACGCGCGAGGGTGGTTTCCTTCGAAGAAAGAAAGAAAGCAAAGAAAAGTGAAGAAATGAACTGGCAATCTCATCAATTCACCGAAACATCCGTGGCTGGTATTTAACCCCCACCCCTTCACTGATAATATTTACTACACGCTTAACCATGCGAGAGGGAAGAAGAGGGGAACCAGACTCTTTCTCCAAGATGAGTTGGTTCATTCAAAAGAGAGACGCTATTAACGGCGCCATTGTTGGAAACGACGTGAAAGCGACTTAGCTAAAATTTAAAGCGAACCAATATCATGCTACTAATTCTACCCCCGCCGAGACTTGTAAAGGCAACGATACTAAATGAGAAGAGATTTCAAGTTGAGAATCTTTTATTATACACGAGGGGTTTGCGAAGAGCAAACTTGTACAAAAAAGGAATTCTTCATTTTTGTCAAAAACCTGCCATATGGTTCACAACATATTCAGGGTGAGAGGATCATCGAAGCAATGTGCGCAATAATTTAGTATCGATATCGAGTCTGAGGGAAATTTTAGTCCAATGATTTTCACGATACAGAATGGTCAGTAACCACCCTCGGAAGTGATCAGGATCAACGATCGAGGACCACCATTGGCTTCGAGAAGATCACAGAGAAAAGAGAAACTTTACGAGATACACGATGCAGTGCACGATCCGGGCTGCGGCACAATTCGCCACTAATTGATTTTACGACGTCCGTTATATTGACCGTGAAGATCGTCGACAGAGGCTGAAGAGAGGGTGCAGATGACACCCTGGTGCGAGCCCATGCATGACGCCCTTTTTCAGGGACGCAGATACACCCGAGGAATCTCTATGCACCCCGATCCTCGGGCCCCATTTCGATCTGGAGCCTGCGTTCGCGCTCTGTTCTTTGTCCATTTAATGTTTTACTGATAATGGCCTGCCTGAGTGAGGGGGTAAACTCGATTAAGAAGTCTCGGTTGAATTATTTAAGCTTTGCTTGTTAAATAGAAACGCCGTAATTTTAGAAGAAACTCTATTCTACGAGCAAAAACCTATCTAATAAAATAGTAAAATAGTAAAAGCTTGTGCAGCGATAAAAGAAATGGTTGAAAACAGGTCGTAGCCTCGATTCTCCGTCTCGTGGCATTAGTTGCTCATAGAAGAACAGAATCCCCTACCTCCAATAGGATCGGGACGATCTCAAAAGGAGGCAGGATAGGAACGAAGGAAAGTCATCTCTCGTTCTCCACTGGCTCCTCCGCTATCTCTCACTCCGACGGACAATGAGACAATAGAGTGACGTTTGCGAGACGCGATAGCAGTCGGATTAATTCTCGATCGATTCGTAGGGAACTGGCTCCTTCTCGGCCCCCCTCGACTGCTCGTGTTTCCTCCAACGAACCCGCAACTTGTACGTGTATTAGCTTCCCTTCGTGAAAAACACAAAACTCATTTCTATTAATCCCTCCAGTTTGATTTACTATTGAAATTTCATGACAATATGGAAATTCTCTATGTCATAATTTTCGTCATTTCAACATTATATCTCCAACAACAAAAGAATCTGAGGTATGTAGGTATATGTATATGTATTCTTTCATTCCTCTACTTTCGCGAAATACTCGTTACATAAGTAATGGCATATCGATATGCGCAAGAGACGCTACTTTGAGGAAGATCAAATTATTGTTATCGTACCCATCTGGCAGTCGTATCGACGAACCTAAAAGCCAGCAGAAGCGGCGTCCGTTAGATCAAAGAAGGCCGACGTTTCCGCTGCAGGATGGAAAATATAACGCGAAACTCCCTGGCGAATAGATTCCAAAGTGAGCGTTGAACAGATCGTCGAACCACTCCCGGGGGACCGCGAGAATTTTATGCGAAGGGGAACAAAGAGTTCTGCCCCGTTGCTTCGGACCCTGTACCTCAACATTGTACATCAATCGTCGAAGATACGGATTGAAGATCAAAAGACTGTTACACGAATATTCGCGAAGTTTGATTTAGTAAACGGCAGATCTTCATGTTTGTAGTCTCTACCTTCGCGAACGCTCAAGTAATATTTCTTTATCAACAAAGTCAATCGACCGGTCAACTGACTGACAATGAGAGGCTACCCCCCCCACTACATTGTCTGGTTATCCTCAAGAAAGTAACATATAACGTGATACTGTGCTCAGTACGATATCGGGAAAATGACCTTGACGTTTTCCTAGAACCATTTGCACCATTAACTTTGGATCATGATAGTTGCACCCAGACAGGGTACTGTTCTTCGAACTATGAACGCATGAATTGTTACAGGAACTGATTTCGGGGTGGGTTGAAAATCGATGAACCTATGGCAGGTTCTACGACTAATCGTGATCGATGAGCCACGGCGCACACCGGCACGTGACCCGTGATCTATCGCGTGGAAACGACCGATCGCGATATATGGACGAGAAAACGTTTCGCCCTTTCATCCGACACCATTTTTTTCCACGATCTTTAATACGACGCATTGAACCTTTCTGCACTCGTTCCAATCATTTCTTTTAACACACTGAAAACCGATGACCCATCCCTTGGGTCAGGATATGACTCTTCTCATTAGCCGAGGACATAACATTTCAGTCATTTTTATATTTACAATTAGAAGGACAGTCTTGACAAAATACACTGATCTCGAATGTGTTAGAGAAAAGGGAAGAACGTGTAGATAACATCGAAATTCGGTTTGACTGATTTTAGAAATTAGATTAATCAGGCTAAAAATGCAGAGACGACTAATTGCTTCGAAAAGTTTGATCCTTGGGCACACATACCGACGCATTCATTTTCAGGATTCCCAGCGGAACGGTGCGGCTGATAGAAATCTCGAAATTATAGCTCGCTACATAGATGTTCTCGTGGCGACAAGAGGGCTCGTTAGTAGTTGGAGAGTATCGATGACCCTCATTAGGTAATCATCTTTTAATTAAAGCTGGGAAGAGAGAAAAGAGAACGCCGCCGACATTCTGCGATTCCACGAGCGTGATTACCTTGCTCTACCGGTCCAGCAGGCGGGTTCTTGTTTTCGAATAGAACTAACATACAACTTGACGCATTCTAATCTTACGTATACGGATTGGTACACCTCGATTCTCTGTCAGCTGCATCTCTCCAACAACCGACCGTCGCCGATCCTTGTAATTTTATTTTTCTTTTGTCACCAGCGCGAATCCCTCGCGTTTTCTAAATGATAAACAATGCCACGTGCCTCGCTGTACTTCAAAGTAGTGAAGCTATACACACGCACTAATGATATCAGGGTATGTTTATGACAAATCGTGCGCATCAGATTACTAGTAAATATTATGATCGTAACTTTTGCGATTTGTTAGTTGGAGGCACTGCAAACAACTGATCTTATTGTCACTTTTCAAGTTAAAAATTCCTGACATTGTAATCAAAATTATGAATTTTCTAAGAAAGAAATTTTGTAAACAATTTTCTCGTTTAGGTAGGGTAATAAATGTGAATTGGGAACAAGATTATTTTGTTTAATTGAATAAAATTTGACGACAAAGTAACCGTAAAATCTTTGTAGTAACAATATCTGTAGACGTCTTTGGATATGCAAAGGAGAAGAGAAATGCGCTGTCATTGAAAGAGGCTACAGAATACACAACCCTAAATAATTGATACACAGAAATCGCAACTGACCTGCGGAGGATGGGGCCGCACCATGGGGGATGGCCGACGAACGGTTGTTTGACGGCACCACCCCCACACTGAAGCACAGCAAACCTGGTATCGCATTCACGGTCCACTGCCTCAGGATTCGGGCCTCCACCCTGCTTCTACGCTGTTTCCTCGTAAAAAAGGAGAGAAGGGAGAGAAGAGACAGAGAGAGAAGAGGACGACGAGACTACACGTCGTTGGCGATTCGTAACCCTCGATCGTTGGATCCAAACGTATCGCGAAACATACTTAACAGATGGTTACATGAGCAACGCATTTGTCTTACAAATTGCACTTTCGAAATCTTCCCCATGTCTTCTGATACGAAGTCTCTGCTTTCATCGACCAAAATGATTTATCGTCCACGTTTTATAAAAATTATTTATTGTAGAGCTTCAGACACGGTGCGAAATATTCTGCTTATGACTTTCAAGTATACGTATAGGTAGTGGCATAAAAAGATGTGGCAAAATTAGACTAGCTGTGTAGTCTTTAAACCTTCGACAAAAAATGCATCTCGTGATCGAAACGTGAACATAACCGAAGTTCCATCACGCGTTCAACGTATTCCGAGACCGAGTCACGAGAATGTCTGAATGCTAATCAGCAGACACGATCAGGAGAATAAAATGCAGGAGGTATTCTAAACAGATTAGTTTTTCAGCAAGAGTATGAAAGATAGAAAATGTAGCACTGTTCTATAATTCTTGTAATATATTCATGAAGATTATATAATAGGTAATCAAATTCTTATTTACCGATTCAATTGGAATTATAACGAAGGGCAAACGTTATTTCGATACACGAACGTAAAACTCTGCCACGCAAAGTTATCTATCAAGGAGGCATAAGTCGTCGTCGCGTGGTAAGAAACGCCTCGACGATATACACGACAGGTGCGCGTGCAGACAGCTCGAGGCGCTTACCAGTTAACCGAGGGAGGTGGGCAAACTTTTTTTGAAAGAGCCGAGTAAGAAGCTGCGGGATTTACTGTGCCAAAAAGAGGTCACGCTATGCTAAAGCAACATGGATCATTTTTAATCATCTTGTCACGGTGGCATAATCCGTGCAAATCGTTCGTAAAAATTCTGACCACACAGAGATCATTGCTGCAATAAGCATCGTTTTTAGAAGACCATTTTATTGAACTATTGACAATTTCAATTATTGATATTTTCATAACAATATGTGTGTACTGTCTTTAGTAATCTATCGTCAACTTGATTTCTAAAAGAAAACTCAAAATCTACAATTCTCCAAAGAAATAATTTGTAAAAAATAAGTAAAAAGACGCAAGTTAGAGATATAATCACAAAGTGAATACTAAAACGAAAAGAGTAAACATTTCTGATATGTATGTATACGTCTTTCACGGAATCAAGGGAAACGAAAATGAATGGATGGTAAAAGTAAGATTCTCTGTCAGCCTGCACGCATTGGCTTTTTGCCAAGTCGTGAGCGCGAACCATTAACGCGCGGGATTGCT
Organism: Calliopsis andreniformis; assembly: GCF_051401765.1. Taxonomy (NCBI): domain Eukaryota; kingdom Metazoa; phylum Arthropoda; class Insecta; order Hymenoptera; family Andrenidae; genus Calliopsis; species Calliopsis andreniformis. Next base: position 557,401 of record NC_135066.1, read on the forward strand.
TATCAGTTGCTGAGTCCGCGTTATTGCGTCGCCGATGACCAACCGAGCGCAGCGGCGGTGTATTTCTATCCCCGCGCCACCTAGCTGCCCCCACGTCTCATAACTCGCCAGCTATCGGCTATAAATGATGAAAACTAATCGTAACCGCGGGAATATCTAGTACCCATGGTATTGACTCACCAACGATTACAAAACCATCGAGGAATAGTAACAAAAAATCAACCATAGAAAGAGTACTTCCCCGTAGACTACTATTATTCGATAAATAATTGAAGCACTTCGATATGATCAGTCGAAGCAAATGATGAAATATAATTTAAAGATGAAAACCCTTTAATGCGTAATAAATGAAAGTTATTAGAAGTTCTGTTATTGTAGGTCAATAATATTTATTTGATTGGCTAATGATAAGTGAAATATGTGTATGTGCAAAAAAGTAGAAGAATTACTCGGTACTTTGTCAGAGGGGAAAAAAAGAATTAGTACGAAATATAACGACATGAGAGTTCACGAACAGTAATAACATCGTCAACACCCTATATAATTGCCCCTCGTTTGCCCTTTGCATCCTGGAATAATTGATTACTACGGAACCCGTAATTATAGGTTACCGCATGTTACGATAGAACTTTCATTCTTTACCTGAAGTTGCGAAACTTGTGAACAAAGATTGATCTCGCGACAATCACACTGGGTTGTGAGGAAGACAAGAGAATAGGTGATGATGAATTATCGATGAGTAATGAAAAGAGTTTTATCGAAAGTAAAAGCAATGATTCGTAACCTGCGAAGGTTTAAATATGGTGGAAGAAGTGGCGTCGGCGGTACACAGTGTTGCCAGTACGGAAGTACTCGATGACGCTATCGCCAGCTCCCTCCAAAACCGCGCGTGTATTGGCAGCATTGTTTTTTGGTAGTTTACAAATAAAATGGCCGATATATGAGGCTATTTTGTATGGACAATAAAATATGCAATTCTGTAAAATTAATGACCATCGGCCGCTCGTGTACGTATGTCAAAGTATTGGTTCGGTGCCGCGAAATACGAGAAAAGAAGGTGAAGTGTAAGTGAGCGTGTGGGAGTGCCGTGAGAAGAAGGTGGAGGTTGTCTTTCACAACCCGTGGACGCCGCGGGCCCCACAAGACCGAAACGAAGGATCACTTACGAACTCTAATACATAGAAAAGCCCACCGTCTGCTGGATTTTTTCCATTGGCGCGCGGTGGCGCGGCAACTATACGAAAACGGCTCTAGATTTAAGGAAACAAGTTTACAGCGCACAGGGCTCCTTTTGCCGCCTGTTCCAATTCTATGAGCATACTCGCCTCACCTCCTGGACACCGTGTGTTCCTAACATTGACAATATAACAGTGTGGGAACACGTTGCGTGTCCAGTATATTTATGTCATACATGATAAGAAGGACCACTGTGTTAACCATCTTGCATACATTGCTTCATGTCTCTTGAATATCCAGAACTCATAGACAGTATTGCAAACCTGGATATCGGTGTACCTTAGAGCTGGTACAGGCAGATATGATTCGTAATTTTGTAACTCAAGGCCGAGATACTGGAGTGTGACGGGTACGTTTATTTAGAGCCTTTCAAAATATTTCCCGCAGACCAATTTGTTGTAGTGGAAAGAAGTGGTGCGGATAATGCGTTGACAGAGACGGAGGGGCCCACGAGCACTGCTTCCAGCCAGCCCACCCCCTCCGTTACTCCTCTGTCAAACATGTGCACCACTCCTGGCAATGTGGGCACAGGATTCGGGTATACCTGGTCCTTTGGTGGACCTGGCGCAGAAACCCGGGAAAATGCACAGGGTGAACTAACTACGAATATTAATTATGCTGTGAATAATAATCAAGACCAAGGATCGAGTCAGAAGATACAAGTTGACATCAAGCCTGCTAAGCTTGCCAATAGTACGCTTCGTAGACCTATGTTCACGATGAATGAAACGTGTCAACAGACCCCAACAACTCACCACAGCAATACAGCTGGAGCTCATAATCAAACGCATGGTACACATGTTCGTATTAAAAAACATCATGATGTATTTTCATTAACATGCGATAAGGGAGGTTGCAATTGCGATGCTGCACATCCATCACCCACACCATCTCTTTTTTCCAATACATTAGTTTTTACAACAGCTGATAAGCATGCCATGAGTAAGCATTTCATGACACCCCTTGGACCGCTGCAACTTACCGCGGAAGAGTGCAATGAAATTTTAATGAAAAGAGCAGCAGCTGCATCGAATCAAGCTAATGTGAATAATGTGGCAACGAGTCAAACGGATAGCACTTCCCATTTCGGACATGTTTTAACGCATGTCAATACCACACAAATTGAAACAAAAGTCAAACAACAACAGGACATGGGAAGTCAGGTCCGTGTACCAAAAGAAAGACCATATTCCTGTTCTGAATGTGGGAAATCTTTTCTTCTTAAACATCACCTTACAACACATGCAAGGGTACACACTGGGGAAAGACCTCATGTTTGTGTTCACTGTGGCAAGAGTTTTGCACACAAGCATTGTCTTCATACTCATCTGCTCCTTCATAGTGCGGATCGGCCATATCAATGTCGTGAATGTAAAAAGTCTTTTACACTAAAACACCACCTTGTAACGCACACACGTGTACACACAAGAGAACGACCATTTATTTGTCAAGAATGTGGAAGAGCATTTCCTTTAAAACGTCACCTAGTGACTCATAGTAAATTCCATTCAGGAGAAAGACCTTTTGTTTGTGAAGAGTGTGGAGAATCATTTTCACAAAAGGATCATCTCACAATGCATTCGCGCTTCCATGGCAGTTTACATCCATTTGTTTGTCATGATTGTGGAGCAACCTTCCAGAGAAAGTTTGAATTAGTGAATCATGGCCGTCTACATGGTAGAGTACCACATTCGTGTACTGTTTGTGGGAAGGAATTTCTGCAAAAGAGAACATTATTGGCACATATGAGGTTACACACAGGAGAGACTCCCTTTGCTTGCACCGTTTGTGGAGAAGCATTCCCCAGGAAAACAGATTTGGTTACCCATTCTAAGATTCATAACAATAACACGAACACTGATGAAAAGTCCCTTATGTGCAGGTAAATAATGATTTCCAAGTTCTGCAGTCTAGAATTTTATTATCATAAATACAGAATGCTCTGCTTAGCCATCCACTTACACTATGTTTACTGTTCCAGAGAATGTGGGTTGGACTTCTCGAATCGAGAAGCCCTTACTTTGCACTTAAGGTTACATTCTGGTGATCGAACACTTGTTACGGATCTTTGTGGGTTAGCAGCTGCCTTCCAACAAACTCCTGGACACTTCCTCACTCCCAACACTCCAGGAACTCATCAGGTAATATTTACAGCAGTATAAAGTATCAAGTAAGGACATTATAATTGAAGGATTTACAGATGAATGGACCCATTGGGAACCCCGGTGTCAGTCACATGCATGGTGCGACGCAAACATCACCTCCAGTGGGAACGGGTCAAAAGCCGAAGCCACACATTTGTCCCGATTGCGGTCGTGGATTTGCGCAAAAGCACGGTTTGTCTCAGCACCAACGACGTCACACGGACGGCAGCTGCCACATAAGATCACATGTGTGTGATAAATGCGGCAAAGCCTTCTACCAGAAGAACCACTTATTACTGCATCAACGTCAGCACATGGATCCACCTCCAAGTATACTTAGACAGCAACAAAGGCAAGCTGCGCAAGCCGCGCAAGCTGCTGCTCAACAAGCGCAACAGCAGCAGCAGCAGCAGCAACAAGCGCAGCAGCAACAAGTACAACAGCAACAGGTGCAGCAACAACAAGTACAACAGCAGGTGCAACAACAACAAGTACAACAACAACAAGTGCAACAGCAGGTGCAACAACAACAAGTGCAACAGCAGGTACAGCAACAACAAGTGCAGCAGCAGCAGCAAGTGCAGCAACAGCAGCAGCAACAATCTCAACAACAGCAACAACAAACGTGCACTGTAGATACAAAAACGATACAGCTTCAGGCAATACAACAAGTGCAACAACAAGTTCAACAGCAGGTACAACAGCAGGTACAACAACAACAGCAACAACAACAACCACAACAAGCGTGCTCTGTGGACACTAAAGCAATACAGTTGAATGTCACTATGTGAGACGATACAGAAAGTGGGGATTGGTCAGTCCCTGGAACAATAGCACTCCCAAATGCGCACCCCGCTGCCACCCTCTGCACGCACTTCTCTTGTACTAACATTACACATTAGATATATGTGGGGTCCAGGAGCCCTCATAGAACGAAGAAGTAGGACCGGGAGAAACAGCGAGACGGGGAGCGGCAGTGGCTCTCAGTGTGGAAGCAGCCGGCTGCCACTCGGAAGACCCTGAGTTTCGAAACCCGCTGCTGTTCGTTCCTGTTTTTATCCCGGATCCTACATATATTTATTATCTCTAGAGTCGCAATACGAAGTAATCAATTTTATTACAAGAGTATATTATACAAAGTATACATATTATATTCTAAATATGTAAGGCTTGTAACAAGAAAATAAAAGTAACCATATATTAGTGTTTTACATAATACTTTATATATCATTTACTCTAGATATGTAAAATGAAACTAAACAAATTAGTTGCCTTAATACGAGATGGATAAATTTTAATGAATATATTAACTATTGTTTGGTGAACTCTCTTCTTTTTTTTTCTTTTTTTTTTTCATTTACTTTTAATTAGTAGGACATCACTTTATAAGAAAACGCATATTGAATAAACAAACATAAAAAAATGTGGATAAGTTTTTTATGTACTACTGCTTTGTTGTTATCCTTCATGCTGTGCTTGTATATGGTGGAAGTCGAGAGAGAAACGTGTTGATCGTGTGAGTGATCAGTAAAAAGATGAGTATGTAGAAAATATGAATCAAGAAAACTGGAGAGGGTGGCAGACATCGCGCATTTATGGAGGATTTAAATTGTAGGTCTGCCCGAAGATAAAAAAAAAATGAAAAATGGTGTCTAGATGTATTTTTAAGTTAAACAGATACGTATGATTTGTTTAACAAATTTTAAGGGACTAAGAGCGCAAATGAATTTATAAAATTTATATTCCATCAAATGGATACTATTACCTTGACGAATTCAACAAATTCGAGAATAATTCGAATCGTTAAAGCGTTTCGTTGTTTTTTTTTTTAATATATATATATATATATAAAATTGTAAATGTTTAAATTTCGTAACTTCCGTACTTTTCTTACGTTCTCGGCTTGAAATCCTTTTTTACTTTACAATAATACTGGAATGTACGTGCGAAAGGCATTGTCACATGTCCTTATAAAAAAAATCATTCAACATAGTGAACTTTTGTAATAGTTTTGTCAGAGATATGTAATAGCTAATAGAATTGCGCAAAGAAATGAAAGAAGTAATAAAGGTAGCTTTCCTACATAGTTTTAACACATATGCACATCTTTTCCAAACAAACATAAACGAATTCTTAATTTTTCACGAAAATGAAAAACGATCCAAGTAACGACTCGCATTATTTAATAACGAAATACAAGCTTCAATATATCTTTTTTTTTTTTACCTTCATGCCCGTCAAGTTTTCACATCCTTCTTTGTATTCCTAAGACGAAGCGGATTATCATGTCAAAGCTATATCGCACGAGGTATCGCGAAAATATATGATCTTCGAGCCAAGAATGATGTAGCCTTACTATGGAAACCGCAAAAGCACGAATCCATAGGAAATACCTGCAGCGTAATTTACGTTTTTCCTGAATGTATTTTAGCCTAAATTGGATGAATATTGTTGAATAAGTAGATAGAAAGAAAAACTTACTTAGGTATTCGACGTCCTGAAATTTCCCGCTATTGCATTTAGCAACACGCAAGAAAGAAAAAAGATAAGACGGTCAGAGGCGACCTCCGGCGACGATGTCCGGAGCAAAGTGCAGCGCATGCGCTTATATCTTCGTATATCGTCCCGCCTGCGGACGAACCGAAATAAATCGAACGACGCCGAGGCGATCAGCAGTACGGTGCTCGCTGGACGCGGCTGTTTCTCGCGGTTAGTGATGATCAAAACGAGTCGTCGTGGCCGTTGTTTGTGGCATTCCGCGAAGACGAAGGAACCGTGATCGAGGATCAAAGCCACGAAGCGGAGAAGAGGTCGAGGATACGCGTCGTCGCTCACTGCCGCGGCCACGGATGCATATGGAGGTGCGTAACCCTTGTTTCGATGCACCCTTGACTTACGCACGTTTTCCTTTCTTCGTTTTGACAACAATTGCACGCGTACACTCGAGTTCTCTGTTCCACTGCCATTTTGCTGTGGTTCGATCGTGGCGGTACCATGAAACGAGACGCCTTCACGGCTGAAAGTGTACCGTGGTTCCGTTCACCAGAGAAGTCGTTATTGACAATGGTCCTAGTCCAATTCGAAGAATGTTTCGACGTGAATCCCGTGAATTTCATTCATTGTCGCCGCTGCTTTCTTTGATGTCGATAATTGTCACTTGGAAACACTCGGAACTGTGTTTGTATCGTTTGTCTATTCTCATGTCCCGAACGACGCAATACAATTTTTTTCGTTGAACCCTAAAATTGAATGCGCAGTAGGACAAGGTTTGATTGGAAAGCATAGTTTTTGTCGAAATCGTGTTACACGAGGTTCGAGCGACGATAATCTTTCCCTTGGAAACAGGCCGAGGCTCGAAAGTACGTGCGCACACGGCATCGGACTTTGTATACGCTCTCAGCTGACGGGGGCCTGTCAGCTGCCTTACACGAGAGAGAAGATCAGGGCCGTCATTTAGTGGCGTTTCGCGCAAATTTTTCCCGTTAGTTGATGCTTCTTTATTTTTTCGCCGTCTGTTCCTTTCCACGTATCGATGCGAAAGTGCACTCTAATTAGGACTTTCCCACTTGGTAACAGTGCAAAATCTGCCATATCGGACAGCCTATGTCGTCACATCCGTCCTCGTGTGCGGCTACCTCTGTGTGTGTGTATGTTCGATCAGATGCGTATCCGTGGGATAAGAATTTTATTATTCCATTGTTAATTGACAATCGTCTACCCAAGAACGTGTATATCAGTAATTGCATTTCGAATACCTCCTTCCATGCAAATATAACATTTTTATTTTCCATCTTTTATCTCGATTTCTCATTGTTATCGTTTTTACTACATGCAGCGTAAACGGCATCGCGATGATAAATTTGGTTGATACATGAAACCGCGGCAATGTCAGCCAGATAATGCGCGCCTAGTGGCTTGTTTTGTATACACTTCGCAGCTGATTCAACCGCCGCGTCATAAAACGACTCGACCTGTTATCTATGCACCTTCGTTGCTTTGTGAGTGTTTCAATCGCTCTAAGAAGAGAAGAAAAGGCTTGCGATAATGTCCTAGAGGTTTGCCGCGTGTGCAGCTGAGGCGCTAAGGACAGTGCTGTAGCGAGAATTGACGTAACGCGTCTCGTCCGCGTTTCCGACCCGCCGAACCTCGATCGATCTTCGTAAATACACGCTCGTCGAAGCCGTCTCGCTAAAATCGTGTATGCCCTTATCGACGGAAACGATTTTCGTGTGGGCATCTATTGTCCACCGAGCCTGTCGGTCGTTAATTCGACTAGCATGGGTTTTCCAGACGGTCCGCGAGCGCCTTTCGAATTTAATAGACCGAGAACATGGTGCATGTGTATATGTGGAAGTGCACGGAACCCGTGCACGTATTAAAGTGTAATTCGCTTTGAAAGCGACATCCGTCGTGGCCGTCAGGACCCTTGGACGAAAAATGAAATATGCGCGACGAGTGACGAAGGACGATGACCCGAATTAACTAAACTCGAAGCTTGCTGGCTGTACTCCGTTGCGCTTGTCGCGTCTCTCCCGGTGTGTTTATTTAAGTTGCAGTGGTGTAGCCTCGTGCGATTTCCTCCTCTGTGTTTCGAAGACGCACACGTTCGGAGGAAAGTTGCACGGTTCTCGACCGTGTTGCCACCGAATACGCGCGCCTACGATCGTGATTTTTCAACGAGAAAGCGCTTCCACGAGCAATTAACCCTTCGGTTGCTATGGGCGCCTGAATGCGCTCGGTCGATTGGCGCGCCGCGAGCGGCGGACGCCTATAGGCGTCCGTCTGCCTCGGTTAATGATCGGGATCACGGGATTTCCGCACGGTGCTAACCACTTTATTAGTGAAGGAGTTAATGTACAGAATTCATTATAACCCCGGATGATGCCTTAATTAGTGTCATCTAATGAAGCATTTCGAGTGGAACATGAGCTCCCAAGAAGAATCCTCTTCCTCCTACTGTTGTCTGAATTTTTAGAAAAGAGAAACTACGGTAATTACGATTAATTAGTGGCTAATTGTTATTGGCGTGTAATAGGTTACGATCCAGGGGCCTCATTCTATAGGAGACTTTCTAATTCACCTAGAAGAAAGAGTTCGTCGATCGTATTTTAATTAAATTGAATTTTCCACACATAGAAAGTGCATACACCGTTTGCACGAACGTGTCGACCTGTTGGACGACGCTTTTGTGTACGGTTACAGCTGATTGGGCTGTCAGCTGGGCTGCGCGGTAGATAGAACCATCCCAGGCTGGCCAACGCACGTTCCAGAACGCTCCAAGGGGGTGGGGGGTGAGATTGCCGTCGGTGGTGGGAGGAAGGCCTTGTTTTTCTCCTATTTTTTCTTCTCTGCTGTTTCCCAGCGGAGAGGCTCTTGCTGCGCAACACCAACGGGGGCAATGGCTCTTGCAATCTTTAAACTTATCCCTGCTGAGTTGCCCACGGTTGGGATGTAGTGAAGGATTACACAGAGCTTGCTCGCACGCGCACGGAATCGTAAATACAAATAGTATATTTGGAAACTTATAAATAGTCGTCAATACAAACTCTTCTTCAATTTCTTCTTCAATTTCTTCTTCAATTTCTTCTTCATTCTTAGATTTACTAATGTTTATAACTTAATTCATCGACTATAATATTGTACATTATATTGTATCATAATATATACAAATTGTAAGCATTGTTTGCTCGTGTCAAATCGAACAATTAAAAATATGGCGGGACTTCCGGTCGCGTAAGAATGCTGACAAAAAATGAATGTGATAGAGGAAAAATTGTACGCGTGAACTTGAATTCTAGGAAAGCATTCTTAGTTAATCATACAGTAGAACAAGATTCGTGACAAATTACAATGATTCTCATTCATGATGCGAAAAAGTCATTCGTCACATATAAACTTCCTCTACGGCATGTTTCATCGTATCATGGTACGAACAACGTATTATTTTGTTTTTGCGCGCACTTGATTAAACTCAATAACGCCAGTGGTGGGGCTCGCGATCAAAAACCTCGCTACCATTTATCACTTTACGGCTGGTTCGTCGTACGTGCGTGACCTACGCAACTTTCATTCGCTTTTTTCTCGAATTTTTATTATCATTGTTGCGCAATAGAAATTCCACTAAATGCGCGTTAAATAATAACGGATTATGGAGCATGCATAATTCGTAAACATTTTTTTCATAATTGATATTTTTTAGTTGTTTAGAATGGATAAGGATAGAGGTTAAGTCGCGGTAATTCTTTTTAGCTGATTCTACGCAGTACATGAGGATTCTATGGATCGCTCGCTTAGATTGGATTATACTCTATCTCGACATGTATATGTATATATGTCAATGACATTCAGAAAGTCTCTTTGCAATACAATTTGCTGGACATTACTCGAATTTAACTCTTAATTACTCGCACACGCCGGTATCACTTTTTTATATTTTTTGTTGTGTCGAATTACGTATATTTATAAAAACTTCAATGATATTTGATAATATTTATAAAAATAAGTCTACGAAATAACAAAATGTCTCATCACAAAAATTGGAGAATTAAATTTACATAATCCAGAAAAAGATCATTAGAATTCGATACGAATAATTATGGGTTAACAGGACACAAATAAACACGGACGTCCATTCATCGTTCCAAGGTTTAATTAAAACACCTCGAATCGAACAGATTAGACGTTGCGACACGCGTGCGATGAAAACAATAGATTAAACTTTATTACGATGCGCAATGAAACGTATCGCTTTTGCGAAGTTTGAATGGTCTCTTGAAATTACATTTCGACCGTTGATACAATTAGCATCTAGGTAGTATTTTTGTTCATTTCTTCTTGACTTTTTTATAAACACAAAAGGTAAGAGAAGGAGGAAATGAATGTTTCCAATCTCTGTGCATCGGTACTCACGTAGGCTGCGCCGCCAACCGAGTGTTTTTGTTTGATTTCACTTGCAATTGACGAACCAATAATCGAAGCCATACGTGCCGGAGTAAATACATGTATTCCTGTGGGGACACAAATGCGAGCGCAACGTTCATGTTTGCACGAGAGTCTGGTTGCACGTATGGATACATAAAGTCGAGGGTCGAGGGGGAAAAAACTATTTAGATATAGAACAAGGAGAGAAAAAAGTTGTTAGTGACATTCCAAGCTATAATGGGGTAAAAACGATTGAATAGACTGTTTCCTTCTGCGAGTCGCAATTAACGATAGAAGATCAGGCACAAATTTTCTGCTATCGCATTGTTGTTATCTTTTTTTGTCGAATGTCGATATTTATACGTGGATCGGATATAACTGCGACAACGTGTGCTTCTCGCTGTGTAATGTAAATGAATACACGACCGGTAAAAAGCCAGCTGGGTTATTGTATCGCTCATTCGCTTGGAAGAAGCATGATTCATTCGTTTCGCACATGTCGGGAACGCTGTACTACGCAATTTACAGCGGTCACGAATTCTAACGTTTTCCCTCTCGTGTTGTCTCTTGTGACTCACAGCCTTCACGAGTTTCACAGGATAAGCGTTTTGCTTTTTCATGAGTTAGAACCGTGTACAAGCCGAAAATAGACGATACGATCCGTGAATAAGCTATTCATACAAAAGCAATCATAAATGAAAAATATTTCGTGGGATTTACGCTTTCACCCATCAGGAGGATAATTGAAGTTTAACACACGTTAAACGCCGATCTGATCCACACAGTCTGGAACAGTTTATTGTCGGTCACTGATAAGTGACACGGCGCGGCGCGGCGCGGCGCGGCGCTTAATACATAGAATAAGTAAGCAAGCACGGTGCACACACAGAATTTGTGTGCTAACTCTTAGCGCGTATTTTGAAGCAAGCTCTGACCTTCTTCCTTGAACAGAATTATTGCATTCAGATAATTCTAGCGAAAGCGATAAGATTCGTGAGCAAAAGTGTTCTAAAATATTTGTTCTCGGAATGTAAAGTATAGTCTGCAGCAACGCGATGGGAGAAAATGTTCTCAGCGGCCACGTTATTTCGTATCGCGGCAGGTTTCGTTTTCCGGGTGTCGTGTGCACGAAACCGTTATGTTGTATATAATTACTCGACGCGCGTGCATGTAATCGCGTCTGATAGTTCAACAATCTTGGCTCTTTCAGAACTCGACGCGAATTATTTATAAAACAGGCCGCGCGCGCGTGGCTTATGAGTTATCCACATGCTAAGCGAATCACCATCCTCTCGAAAGTTTCGTGTGTAACGCAAAACTTGTTGCGAGAGGAAGACGAGCGAGCAACGGATTGAGCGTCAACTCCTTGTCGAGTGCATTGTTCTCTCGCCAGGGGGACACGAAGGAGCGTGCACTCTAATCACACCGTGTCCCCGCCACTCGCGCGACGGATGTTGAGATTTCTCTGGTTGCAATACTCTCCCTCGCAGAATAATCTCCTCGAATATTTTGCTTTACACTAAGATGGCTTTAAATTTACCGTAACGCATGGGTACACGGTTCACGGAACGTAGAAACAAGTATCACTGAACGGGGTTGCACGGAAATAACCGTCAGGATATCTGGATTGCGTTACGTGTACTGTTTTATTCGTTCAGAAAATGTCCGCGGAAATGACGATAATTTTAGCGGGGAAGTAAACCACCCACATAGCTTTTAAGTTTACTTTCAGAAAAATCATCGAAGATACGTACGTATGTATATGTAAATGGAGAAAAAATTGATCTCGATTTTTTGACTATATTATTTTCTCCGACTGTTATTTCTTTTTCACGCCGCATTTTTGTCGCGTTTGCATGCATTCCTCATAAATCTTCACGTCACGAAATGGCCAGACACGCCACGAAATTTCGTCGACGGGCATTGTTTACGTTGCAACAGAGACGCGATATATTTTGACGCGCGAAACGCGTTAAACCTGTGCCGAGAGAGGGAAGGAGAGATAAAAAGCGAAACAGAGCGACGCCACTCGTCGTTCCTTTATCGCAAATATTTATGTTTACCGTGCACTTCGCATTCAAAGTGCGTATATTTGTTATTTACATTTAGGAAGAAATCGACAACGACGCAATTTCGAAGGGAACCGAGAACGGGGAGCGATTCAGGACTGATTCGCAGGAGGTACATAGGATGCGATCCTTTGTCTCTATTTATCACGACTATTCGTGCACAGACTTTGTTCCCTCTTAGCTGATGTTCGCATCTAGTGCGTGTATATTTTCTAGATTGGGCTTTTATTCCTAGATGTTAACTGGTAAAACACGAACAGAACGATTTTCTAACTATTTTTTTATTTATTCGCTTTTTTCATCAAACATTCTTTTTCTGAATGTACTCGATTACGAGCGTGTTTTTTTCCTATTAATGGAAGTACGTATGTGCTAGTTACATTAAAACTTTATCCTGGCGGTTCTGATGCTCTTTACACGGAAACTTTATAGTCATGTTTATTGCCTTACACTTGCACTGTTACAGGCGTTTGATATTATACCTTACAAATCAAAGCATGAACTATGATGTAATGTAAGTCTACGTCTATACTTATTTTTCATATGCATTTTTAAAAGGCAGACAATTTTTCCTGTCAAAAATGTTGCATTCAATGTTAATGCGCACTTGATCGCTTGGCATCGCATGCATAAAGAGTTCGTGTCTTTTTTCAAGGAAAAGGTCGATTCGCAAAGGTCAAGAGATCCATCGTGTAAACATTGGGCAAACTAGAGAGCCGTTTCGCGAACGTGTTTGCAAAATCGTCACAGTCTTTGTGTCCCCTTTCTTAGGCTTTTCCCGCTGTCGCAAAAGACGTTGATGATCTACGTCTCTGTAGGAATCGCGTTAAGGCTGTATCACTGCGTACCGCCTTGCATGCGATATGTAATAGAAAATATTTTGTCAATACACACTGTGACGTGTCTGTATCGCATGACCTGCGATGTGTGTTCTGTCGATCGTGGGTCAGACACGTGATATATTTATTGCCTGTGGGTGTATACCTTTCACAATCATCTATTTGTCCTTCTATATATGGTGCTAACCCTTTCGTGACCGTATTATTGACTTTATGAATGTTTTTTAATAGTAATCCTCAATCTGAACCTGTGAATGTGTATGTAATAGGTGGCATCACGTACTGAAATGTACATTAGCTCGTGGTACTCGAACACTAGGCCGAAACAGTATCAGTTTTTGAATGATTGTAAATGTTTATCGATTTAATGTCCGAATACTTTCGTGAGCCACAGTAAAGTGAGACCGAAGAATTTATCGTATCCCGTTTATAAAAGGTCCGTCTTTGCATAAGGGCTCGATTATTTCACGTCATGGGTATACATACGTTCTTATCGATTTAATGCGCACTGTTTGCCACAAGTTATCATTTCGCAGCTTTACGTCGTATCGAACATAAGACCACGATAATTTTCATCTATGCAAGTAGAGACTTATTCATTGCTATCATGCACGTGTAGCAAGTGTTTTGCTTATTGCATCTATTTTACTACGTTTGAAAGGGATACCGTGTTCACATTGCGTAGAAATACACTTAGAACGAATATGAAAATTGCATTACAAATGCACTGTCGCATAAGTATGCAAGTGTGGCGACAATGGATAAATAGTTGAACACTTTTCAAACCTCACGATTATTCGTGCAAATTTTTATTTAGCATTCAAGTTTAGATAACAACCTCAGAGATCTGAAGTAGTATGTGTATATTTTATTATAAAATGTCTTGTCTCACTGTCTCACTGTCTTGTCACGTATGCTTAACTTTGAGGTTATATCATACTTTCACTGGAAGTATCGAAAGGATTAAAGGTTAGAGGGAGTCCCTTCATGTTACTTATCTCATGGTGCTATATCGCCATAAATTTTCCGTGACCAGAGATTAAGTATAGTTTAGCGACATGAACATCTCTCAATAAACACAGATTTCGTTTTTTTAAGGCGATAAAGGTAAAGTAAGATTGTTTTAAAGTTAAACGACCTGTAATTACTTTCGTTGTAAAGAACAAGTGCTACACAACTCCTCGAACTTTGATAGTTTTAGCTTAATTCGCTGGATCGAGATTTCGCTGTGACAGGGTCTTGGATAATCATACGCATCACGTGTTTGTATTAGATTACCGCATGGTGTGGTATGTCAGACGTATTGAATGAAATTCAGTCGAAGGCAAGCATAATTCTGTCGCGATCAATAGAAAAACAATAATAACGCGGAAGATTTTCGTTGCCCTCGAGACGAAATTAGATTTAACGAGAATTTTTGTACCGTTGGCCGACAGCCATATGCGCCTGCGTACGTTATTACAGTAACGGTCACATTTCTGCGATTGAGCTTCTTCTCTGTCGCTGCACGTGTGTGCCACCATTAACATAAGTGTTATTTAACGACGCTTCATGAATCTTTACGATTGCTTCAATCTACGATTCCGATGGGATAGTCTGTCACTTCTTAAAATATGCGCTCGACTCGAATTAACGGTTAACGAAATACATATTGTCAGAATAATCATCTTTATCAGTGTTACTAATCGATGGAAATAATTTATCATTTATCAGCTCCTAAGAAGTTCAAACAATGAAGTTATTATTGGCGTAGTTATCAATTATGTTAAAGATATTCAAATTTAACGCGCGAATGTGAAATTACAAATGAGGAAAACAAGGCATAACGAAATTTTCGAGTAATGTCTTCAGCTTTTGTGGCAATTCTACTTATGGTAAAGAGACATGTCACTACATCTTGTTCTGCACTGGTCGATATTTTATCGTCTTTTACATATATACGTACATCGAATTGGAAGTTTCTAGCCTGAACTCGATTGAGCAATTAAATAGCATCAGTTAGTTCGATCATCGTCGATATGTCTTGTTAGAATGTTCGACTGTGTGACATTGACAGTGAGGCCGACTAACCAAGACAAAGACTACCGCACTTAGGGAAAAAGATCGATAAGATACAACGGTATCCATATTGATCGTGTTAATTTTAACACTAACCTTTCTAGAAAAAGAATTTTAATCGGCAGTTAATCTGATCGCGTATCTAGATCCTCTATTACGTTCCTCTTGAACCTCAACGTTGTTTATCGTTTCTCGAGTTATATTTTTGTTGACCATGAATGCTTCCCACGTACTCAATGCGTACGTGCTGTGTTTACGAAAGCTTCGCGTTTAAGATAATTCATTGTAATCCTTTTTTATTTACATTGAAAATTCAGTCGTATTATACGTGACATTTACTTCAGAAGGATCTATAAATCACAAATTGTAGCAGAAATCAAACGATCAGTCAGGCCGATTGACAACTCGACATTAGTGTCTTAAGTATCGATTTGAGAAAACGACGAACTTCTTACTCCTTAGTCTGTGGATAAAACTTTCGAGGATATTAAACCATCTCTGACATTATCTACTGTCTACGGAAACATTGAATTCCACCTAAATTGAGGTGTCAATATCTCTTTCCGTCTTAACATCGTCGAAACCTCATTCGATAATATTATCGTCGCACCGAATGCTCTTTCATTTTTTCTATCGATCCTCGACAAGTTCTGGGTTACGAGAAATTTTTAATTCTTTGCTGAAGCCGGGAAACAAATAGATCAGCGTCCTTGTGACTACGTTTTACGTGTATTTAACCGCATGTGCGAAATTCAAACGCTGTTTCGGAAATCTTCCAT
Organism: Calliopsis andreniformis; assembly: GCF_051401765.1. Taxonomy (NCBI): domain Eukaryota; kingdom Metazoa; phylum Arthropoda; class Insecta; order Hymenoptera; family Andrenidae; genus Calliopsis; species Calliopsis andreniformis. The sequence continues at coordinate 573,447 of NC_135066.1, forward strand.
CGTCTTTTTCATTCCCATACTCCTAAATATTAAAGGTAGGTACGGTGCTGCAGTAGTACAGTACATACATATTTTGCATATCAGAAATATTCGAAGCTATATCCTCTATTATGATCTTTGAGCTCATTTTAAAGAGCTGTCTCTACCTTCTCATCCTGGGCTTGAATTTTCTCGAAGATGTATTTCTACTCGGATGCTTGGCGTGAGGGTGAAGGTATCTTTTTACCCTGAAAATTTTCTTAGGATTTCCAAAACCTAGGAGTTATAACAGGCATCTAAAAGAGAGCCACATGCGGCTCGCGAGTCACAGTTTGACCATCGTTGGTACATAGAAAAATCTATTCTATAAGATTCTTGAAAAGAATGGCTTTCGATAAGCATCGACGCGTGCTACCGACCGTGAGTCACTCACGCGGTTCGAAACGTGTCTCTTCTTCACGGAAGTACCTTCAGTTGCGCAGTGAAATTTTTGAGAGGGAACTATACATAGGACGAAAAGAAAAGACAGGGTACGGTTATCGTTGGTGTCACGCGACATCTGCTTTCACGTGTCTCTTCTGTGCACTGTGTCCGTCTGGTAAGAGAACGTATAGGCGACACGCGTGTCAGATACGAGCACGCCAGGTGGAAAAACAAAGCGTGTATGTGTGAGCAGAGGCAGACAGAGAGCTTTCACTGGATTCTTCGTGTCTTATTCATTGGCTAGGTAGACGTGCGTGAGCGCGTGCGTGAGCGCTCGGTTGCTGTCTGCACGAACCGGAAAAAAAGGACGACAAGAAAATCGGAAATACCGAGGATGCGTCGGTGACGGGTAGCAATGACCTTGGGCCGTGTATTGACTCGGACGTTCCATCTCTTTGTTCCCCGACAATTCGTCGGGAAACTTCTTTCTGAGGCCTATGGATTCACTGCCAACAGGCCGACGCGACGGTACCAAGAGCTGTGATTTTGCACGGTTCTTGGTGCTAGTAGATTGCAGTCGAAAATATTTATGGGAAGTGAGAGAAATTGTGTTCGATTTGGATCTCAATTTCGACACTTGTTTTAGGACTTTGGAAAAACCTTTACAAAAGAATATGCACCATTTCTGCTTGGAATGATAAGCATCTCCTGCCTATACGTGAACCAAGATAAACAAATATGTTTGCTTATGCTACATTATTTTACAGGTCGTTTTGTGAGTCAATTGAACGGTACACGTATATCGACAAAAGGCTTAAATATTCATGAATGGAAGTGATATCCATAACGTTTGTGCTTTTGGTTTGGTAGACTGATTGGAGCCTCGACGGGTTAAAAAGCCTGTACAATTAGATCGTTGTATCAATTTACTTTCTGCCTTGCTATACCATTCCGAGTCAACATGTGTCGACATCTGTTGTCGTCGTAGAGCTCGATTAAACGTCCTTAAGGACAGTATTCAAGTGGACGCGTTCAAATCTAAACTGCGCAAAACGCGTTATGTATAGAACTGGAAACGCCAAAAATGCATATCATTTCGAGAAGTAATGATAACACGTACCGTCTTAACTGCATTGCACTTCCTTTTTGTAGTTGTTGCTGTTTTTACAACAACAGGCAGGAGTTATAAATAGCGCAACAGGAAGTGTATATGACAGTTGTGTCATTCGAAGTGTTAATCCCGCCTGCCATAAGCCAGGAGTAAAGTAAAGTAAAGTAGTACCGTTATCGCAAGGCCGCGGCGAATCATTGTTTCGATTGATCCAAGTTGGAAGGAAAAAGAACGAGAAGGATGAAGCCACGAAGTGCTTGTGAACAATGAAAAGGATACGAGTCGTCGCGCGTTCCAGGAGCGTGTGCAACTGTGGAAAAAGCAGGAAAGGGTTTATTAAAAATCACAAAAGAGACTGGCGTCTAAATCCTTCAATAGGAAATTAACACCACGCCAATGCAGGTCTGCATTAATGATCTAATATCAAAAGTATACAACACTGGCCATGATAAGAAAGAGGCACGTACACCGTGAAAGACATTCCACTTTGAATAAAAGAAAAACAGACAAACTCAGCTACAAGAAAAGAGGAAATAGACTAACAATTATATGAAAGACTAATAATAAGCTTAAAAAATGGGTTTCGAAAGTTTTCCTCGTGACAAACATTGGCCTAATTAGGTATATTATTTTTTCTGTAAGCAGCTTTAATCCACAGAAAAGTGGGAAATAATTGAAAAAACAGTGTTCTAAAAAAAAAGCATCTAAATCGAAATAACAGACCAAGTTCTCCGCCCCCTGGAAAAAGTCGTTCCTTCTTCAGCGTACCAAAACAAAGGTGGTCCCTCTTTTCTTTGTTTTTATACATACGACAGCACGTATCTTATTGTGTATGCAGCACACATTGGATATGGGATGATTACAATTATACAGTCTTCATTCATGTTAATGAATGGTGCGTTTTCATTTGTAGTCCTTGATCTAAATCATGCAGCATTTATATACTTGCATACATATTTTTCCACACAAGTTGCGAAATATTTGAAGAGGATGCAATGATAGTACAGAAAATGCAGAAATGCAGTCTCGATGAAACAGAATGCGACAAATTTATTTCGAGTCATCTGTTTTACTAGAAGTATGTATAAACCTTGAAAAACGTTCGTTTGGTGCAGCGTCATGTTGCTAGAAGATGAGCCATCTTGCGTGCCCCTAGGATGCCTACCTCAGCCATCCATTTGAACAACTCTCTGTTGGAGGAATACGTAACCATTGTTTCGCTCAGTTTCGAATGGTTCGGAAGTCCCCATCATCTTTTTCTAAAAAGAATTGGAGAAGCTTGTTAGCTTGTTTCCTTTACGGTCGAACGGAAGAGCGGACTCGAAAGTGTGAACACTTGTCGAGAAGGGGCCAGCCCGCACTTCCTTCGTCCGTACAAAGTAAGAAGTCTTTCTTTGGGCGCATCGTAATAAAGACCTTGTCTCTTTTCTTTGTTTGAACACGTGCCAACACGTGGCGTGTCGTCGCCGGCCGCTCGATATGGAAAGAGTAACCATCGATGCTATTGCGCTTCAAAACGTTCAACCGGCTTCATTCTGTCTCCTACTGCGTGTCACTTTTTTTACTTCTATTGTAAACCCGCGCAGCGTTATCGGTTTCTCTTTCTCTTCGAGCACCCCTCTGCTCCCTGGTCCCCTCTCAATGCATCAAAACTTTTCTCCGTCTATAGCAAATATATAGCGACCGGGACGGTTTGACACTCCTCCAACACTGTACGTTATTTAACAGCTCGTTATAAATAACTCGGAATACTGATAGTTGCGGGAATAAATATACACGATAACGAATGAATACTGTGAGCGCGACGATTTCGATGAGACCCGAGCGATCATCTTATTCTTCATTTCGTGAGATATAATTTTCGTCCTTTGAGACTTGTTAGACGATTTTATTGAAGTTTAGTCACGTTTAGTCACCGCGTAGAATGTGTATACCAGCTGGTTCAGAATATCTTACGTATTTGGAGGGAGGAAGTTACATTCGAAGAGTTACAGTTTTCAATATGACAAACATGTCCTCACATTTAAGGCGTTACAGCGGTAGGACTGCACTAAACTTGAAATCGACACACAGTATCTTAAAGTAGAGATTTCTAGGTTTAATTTGAAAAAAAGATCATGATCCTATGATCATTTTTCGCGGAGTTAACGTCAGTCAAAGTTGGGCAATTTTTGCTGAAAATTGATTTACGCCATAATTTCTGTTGAGCAGTGTATTTGAAGCCATAGGTACATCAGCATAAGTACAACATTTTAGTGGGACTCTAAAATGTTTGGATTCATCTAGAAAAAGTTTTCCCTTTTGTCTTCTACTCGTGTTCATTACTAGCGATTTCATAAGTCTTCATTGATCTTGGTTCTCGTCTCAAGAACAGATTCCCTTTGACGTCATCTTCTTTAGGAGGTTCGCGGTCAGATTGAAACTGTCGCATTAGATCGCAATATACGAGTGACGGTCCCGAGACGCAAAGTGTCGTCGTCGTCATCGTAGGCGTGTAGAAGTAGGCTGTGTCGAGTTGCGCGAGCCTCGAGCAGAAAAGAGAATGCATAATAAAAAGGAAATTGTAATGGTGTGTTCACAGGTGTCCCCGAACCGGCGCTGTCTGAACCAGCTCAACAGCTGATCGGAGTACGAAGCGGCGGTGAACGGGGCCACTATTGCACCACCACCCCGCGACTCGAAGAAATTCAATTCAGTAATCGTCGCTGGTTAACGGCCAGACGTTCGTCCACGGGAGAAAAGCGTCCCGACGACACTTGATAAGAGAAGAAACGACGAAGACGACGACGACGACGGTGGCGACGGTGAGGACAAAGACGACGACGAGGACGGCAGGGGCGAGAGGAGAGGTCTCTTTGCTTGCTTGGACACGGCATCATGGTCAAAACTTTTCAAGCGTACCTGCCCTCGTGTCACCGCACTTACTCGTGCATTCACTGCCGTGCTCACCTCGCCAACCACGACGAACTCATCTCTAAGGTGAGCCGTGCTAGATCAGGTAACGGATACAGACTTATTCTTGCATTCACGCTTCCTGGACACCGTTCACCGTGTCATTTTTCCCCCTTACGACCCAGAAACAGAGACAGAGACTAACCCAGAGTGTTTCCTTTTCGATTGCAGTCCTTCCAGGGCAGTCAAGGTCGTGCCTATCTCTTTAATTCCGTGTAAGTATGCTAATGCCTGCCTTCGCATAGACCGACCGAGATCGAATCGCGGGAAAAGTAGGACGTGCGCGCGTGTTATTTCATTCGGGGAGAGAACCATTTTCACCTATCTCTTTTCTTCTCGCGATATACCGTTTATGGGAATGGCAACGATCAAAGATATTTCAAGTTCTCTCTCTTCTGTTATTTTAGGGTAAATGTGGGCTGTGGTCCTGCAGAGGAGCGTGTACTGTTAACTGGCCTTCATGCCGTCGCTGACATTTACTGCGAGTGCTGCAAGACCACCCTTGGGTGGAAATATGTAAGTCTTCCTGTGCTAAAAGAGGCAAGGGTACGTTTTGAGTTAGCACATATCGAACGCATAAATAAAGGCGCAGTATACAGACCAAATTTTAAAATGTCTTATCTATGAATATATCCCTATTAAAATGAACTATTCCTATTATAATAGTCTACATTTATGTGTATAGTAGAATCTGATAAATAATTTAAGTGGAAGGTTTCTGAATTATCGACCGAGTAACCATTTTTTAGATCCTGATTTAAATGGAATTAAATTTATATAAATATATCGCTGCTTATGTTTTGAACTTGGCGTGATTGAATGAGCGTTTGCCTGAAGCGCACCCTGCCTCTATAAGGAAGCGCCACCTACAAATAAAGATCAGCTGTTATACCGTGACATTTTCAGGAACACGCATTTGAATCAAGTCAGAAGTATAAAGAGGGCAAGTTTATCATCGAACTTGCTCATATGATCAAGGAGAATGGATGGGAGTAAATCGTCCAGGGGAACAAAAGAAGATAATACCCCGAAACAATGATAACAATAACACCCATCAAACTTTCCCCGATGATGATGACGATGACATGCCTACACAATTGTTGTTCTAATTGCAATGTGCGGCCCCTCCCCTCTGTCAAACCACCAACGAAAGTCTGTGATTTCATTTGTGATTTGTAATCTTAGTAACTTTTTATGTTTCGGACAATTCGACGACGACCACAACGTGGACGAAGACGAGGACGACGACGCTGTTTTTCATTCTTTCTGATCGATTCGTCGAGCGACAAGCGATGACAACACTGGTGATCCGCGGCGTTGCGGATCGTTCGCGCGGAGTATTATAAAAAGAAATTATTTTTCGAACGAAAAAAGGGAAAAAAATACAAAAAAGAAAAAACTGGTAAAAGAACAGGAAGAAAAAACAAAGAAACAATATATAAATAGAGTATAAGACGATATGACGATGTTAAGGAGAAGAAGCGATGGTGATGAACATGATGATGACGATGGTGCCATGGTGGAGATGAAGATAAGGGATCGCTCTGTTCGAGCAAAGGGGTGCCTCACCTAATTTTTTCATTCATTCATCATTTTAGACATTTTACATTGTACAAATGTCGACGATAAATGGTAAAAATTATCGCGCGGGGCACCCCAATCGATCAGTTTTTCAAATAATCAATCCGTTATCGCACCGGAGCAGCGCAAGTGCCACAGACTTTGCTGGATTGACTGCCTGCCTGCCGCGTCTATCATTGGAATTTCACTGCCGATATTCCTAATATTAATTAAGATGGTTGCGTCGTGCGTAGATGCGACGCAGCTCGGTAGTTTTTAGTATAGCTTACGATGATAGCGTACTAAAGCCTATGTTACAATATTATAGGACCTCATGGACATAGAATATAAGGATAACGTTAAGAGTATAATGATGGTGAGAAGCAGAGAGAATAGAGGGTGAAAGGTAGCGAGAGCGAGAGCGAGAGAGAGAGAGAGAGAGAGAGAGAGAGAGAGAGCGAGGGGGGGGGGAGAGAGAAAGAAAGAGAAAGAATGAGGGGGAGAGAGAGGAAAGTATGAAAGGTTCTACAATAAGAGAATAAGAGAAATAGAAGAGAAAAGAGGGAAAGGTCTGGTTACTTGTGTCGCATGTACATGTTCGATTTTATGTTCACCATGCCTGCCAAACTGTCTGTTTGTCTGCCAGTCGCCATTACTGTTAGTGAAGAAAAAGTACCGTATTCTAACATGTTCACATTTTTGTCGGCTCTCGCAAGGTGTGGTATGACTGAATCTATTTTTTTTTGTTGTTGTTGTGAAATCATATTCGACTGCGCCTTCCTATGCACGCATTACACAATATATTTAAAAGATTTAAAAAAAAGTTTAAAAAAATAACACTGAACAAGGTAATTGCTCATTACTTTTTAATATCGATCTCATTTGTAAATATTAAATAGAGAGTTCAATGACATCACGAATCACTACTATCAATAAAAGCAAAACTACGCGTTTGCTCTCTCGAAACTCGAACTCATTTTTTTATTTCATCAGTCATTAAACTGAAAAAAAATTTCATCGTGATAATATCGATTCATCATCTTCACGGTAGACCAATGTGTACGATACTGCGGCGTTCTAACATAATTATTTTTTTGATAGGGTATCGTGTCTTGGAGACTGCTTGTGCGAATTGAACTATTTTACTGATCTTTAGGCGGCTTCTCCTGTTACCTTCGTCAGTTCATCACTCATATAAACTTATAGCTACGGAAAATTGATACCTGAATTATCTAAGAATATATTCACTCTTTTGGAATGTATATTTTTTAAACGTTCGCAAAAATATTGTCTCTTAAATAGTTTTGAAAGAGAAAAGAGAGAAAGAGAGAAAGAAAGAGAGAGAGAAAGAAAAAAGAAAAAAGAGAGTATTTTTTCTTATCCCATTAAGACGAAGGTAGCAATAATATGCAGGCGTGTGAGAAACGTTTATTTTTATTTTAATAACGAAACGAGTGTACAAAATTGATCAGTTCTAATCGCGTTAGATCTTATCGAGAAAGCATAGATTGAGTAATGGATATAAATCGAGGTGGAGTAAAACAGTTTTGAGAAAAACAGGAATCACTGTATGTTCATTGTTTTAAAATGCATATACATAATGAAAGTGCAGCGTACTCTTGTGTGTGTATTTAGGAAAAAGAAAGTGGTGAATGAGTGTGCCGGCCTAATCCTCATGCTGTCTCTTAAAGAGTACTTTTTATATTACTGTGCCGATGCCCCTTTATCCGCACTCACTCTTTCTCTGGGAATCTTGTTGATATGTATCCACAGACACACTGATTCTGTAGTTTTCAGTCTCCACCGACATCCACCATTTCCACCATTACACAATTTTGCTTTGTAAAACATGTTCATAATAAAAAACAAAAAAAAAACAAAAAATACAAAATATTTAATCGGAAACTATTCCTATATTTTATTATAAACGTTTATATACTAAGTTGTAAATGTAAAAAAAAATACGAGCCTGGTGTAGATTAATTTGTGCCCTTTTTTATCGACAGAGCGAGAGAGAGAGACCGTAACGTGGTTGGCGCACATCTCGATGATCGTGTATAAGTCGTTGCACGATGGATGCGTAACGTCGACATTGCTCCGCGGTCTTTTCTGGTTCCTTATTACTTTTCTCGTTTTTGTTTATATCTTTAGTTTGTTTGAAAGATGTTATAAACTTTTGTTCGTTCCTTTGAAGTCGTCAGGAATCTGTCAAGTGAAATTCCTGCGTCGAAAATGAAAGACGTGAAAATCAAAGCGAGGTAACGATTACTTTGCATAGTCTTGATTTAACTTGTTGCTTCTGCTACTTCGGGAATAATGTATATTATTTGGTTCATTTTCTGTGTAACATTCATACGTATTTAGCTCTTTTGAGAATAGTATATCCTGATTTTTTTTATGTAATTAAGATTCCATTCAGTTTTGTTTTACTATAATAAGAATAAGAAAGTTATATTTAACTCAGGGTGGTATTGATTTTTCTCCCCCACATCGTACACGCATAATAGGTGTCGTGAGTTTATTTATTCACGTGCGATCAAACGTGTCCACTTCTATTTTGTTTAGCGTTGTATTATTCCTTTATTATTAATGAATAGTCGTTTTATGAATGTAAAGTTTTATGAATTTCAAAGTATTGCAAATAAAATTTGAATAAAATACAATTTCAAAAATACATTCATTCTTTTCATGTCATTGTTTACTTTTAGACAATGCATGGAGCGTTTTGGAGATCAAGGGGGATATTTCGATGTTGTAGTACGACCAATGTTACAGCAAGGACACGAAGGAGAGCTATGCGGATGGCTAAAAGAAATGAGTTTAATTAGAACTGTGTCTAATTGCCCTAATCCAGAGTGTAAAGGAAGGAGTTTGGCTTGGAATCAAGCAAGAGTTGTAGATAAATATAGTTGGTCTTGCCCTAACTGTACGAGGAAGCAATCTATAAGAGAAAACTCCTTCTTCTTAGGAATCAAATGTGACCTGAAAATGTGCCTTCAGTTGATATTGGGATGGTGTCAAATGATACCTAGTGAACTCACTGCCAGTTATTTAGGTATATTTTAATAGATTAAGTTATTTTTTTTATTTATATAAGAAACAATTATAGGAATTCCAATTTTTTCAGAAATTAAAAAATATGTAGTTAAAAAAGTATACGAAAGATGTGATGAAGTTTCTGAGAATTATGTAGCGAGGCATCCAGAAGATTGGATTTTGGGTGGTCAAAGTGCAATATTAATTGTGGATGAATTTCCTAATGGCTACATGACTGAAAATCCTTCTGATATAAGCACTGCTAAAAAGCGTAACAATAACTCTCATACAATAGTGTGTATAGCAGAAGCAAATACAATACCTACTCGTATGTGGTTGCACATGATCGAGGCAATCCCAGAAGTAAGAAATTTACTAATATTTTCGTATAAACATTTATTTTATTTATTATATTTTTTTCATGTTATTGTTGTATCTTATATTAGCCAATGAAAATGGATAAACCACAAGGAGATGTTGATAAATGTAATATGGTTAAAGAAGCTCTAAAAGAGATCACAAAACATAGTGCCCCTGGTAGCTATATTGTGGCAAACAGTCGAGCTCGTTGTTGCAGTTATGAATCACTGCAAGAATTAAAGCAGTATAAGGTGATTAGTGTGGAACAACTTCAAAAATTTGATCCTCCAGGTAGAAGCAAACTGCTTAATAACCTAGGTATGTACGATATATATTTTCTTAAAGAAGTTGATACTAAGGTGTTGCTATCTATAAAAGTCTTTTTACTTTTAGAAACAATTTGGCAAACTGGCGTTGAAATTTGCGAAGAAATTCAAGAAACTACGCACAATTTGGGACAACGCATAATATCGAAACATTTATGGAGACAGAGATTTGGTACGTCTCCTTCAATGGCATTTCAATATATGCTTAATCATATCGCGGAATATTATCGCTTCATTTGAATTAATTTATCGCTGCGCTTTCACTAATCTTAATTTGTTTTGTATGATCACAAGCAATATCATTCGTTACTGAATGAATTTTTTGGAAGTAAGGTTTTTATAAGATAACGTTTTAATATTGTTTAGTAATACAAGGTGATAACTGTCATTCAGTTGACAATTCTATCACATCCTAAATGCACAAGATGCACAAATGGCCTTACTGAAAGTTAAGGAAAGTATATTAGCTGTACATATTATGATAAGGAGTATCTGCATAAAAAGAACACGTTTCAATGTTCAATAGAAACACGCACTTTGTGTCTTCCAAATATTAGAATTTGAATCATTTTGAAGTTAAATGTTTATGACTATATAAATTGTTGACTAGTTAGAGCTATATCATTATACGAGAAAAACTTGAATCTGTTAAAGCACACTTGGAAGGTACAGTTCGCTTTAGATTTTCCAGTTTTATACGAATTTAGTTTGAAACATTAGTTGTTGAAAGACTGAAAATGATATTGATACCAAATTGTCTAAAAATCAAAGAAAATTTTAACATTCGATTAAAATTTGTAATTGATGTAGCAATGGTCAATACTCATGGAAAATTTTGGTAACGATCATTAAAAGTTTTATTCTGAGTTACAATACTAATGTATAAGCCAAAAGAATCATTTTATAATTCAAATATACCAATTACATATTCGATTTTTTTCATAAAGCATTAATCAACTTTAGATTAAATATGTAATATTCGGTGCAATTAGTACCAATATTCGAATTAGAAGTAAGTAAATGTATTAGTCCACAAAATAATTGTCAATTTATATAATTGATACTACAGTTGTAATATTTAAAAGAGAACTAGAATTTTATCCAAAGTTTTATACCAGTATTATTTTAAATAATATACTGCAAATCAACAGTAATGTAGGCTAATAATACAAGATTTGTATTTTGTTTCATTTATCGTCGGTTTTCCTAACTTTGGTTGAAGTTCACTGAGATCAGTGATATTGAGTTAATAATCGTGTCAGAATATCTTGTGATAAAACCGACTTTGTGATATACAATATATTATTTCTGTTCATCTCTTGAATTACATATCGATGAAACAAGTAGGATATCGAGGTTGTACAATTTTTTTAAATTTTGCGACCTATGTGATAATGACGTTACTTTATGTGGTAAAAATGATATATTACAAAAGTTAGAAAGATAGGGAATATGTTAATTGAAATTAATGCCAACGTTTACTATGCATTACTATTTTTATTCCTAAGTAGTTAATTACATTTTATATAATGATATTGAGAAAAACAAAATCTTTAAGAATATTTTGAACAAGAAGCATTACTATTTTTGTAAAAATTAATCATCTAGCAATATTGTTATGATTATAGGTTTATACAATTATAAGGAGAAATATGCAATAAGTAAATGATAGACGTTTTGTACCAAAATATGTGTAATGAGAGAAATTGTATGTAAATTTCAAATCATTTTAAATACCAAATAAAGCAATAGAATTTTATACATCTTGTGTATTTCGAATTTAGGTAAAGTAAAATTTGTTCAAACATTTTCGTACATGTCTTTATTTGTAACAAATGAGGACAAAAGATAGAATGCGTAACAAAAATATTTCTTTATAATCAACAGTGTACATAAAATATATTTCATTTGATAAAAAATTGTATAAGAAATAATGTGTCTTTTTATATTAATTGTGCGTCGAGATTCTTCTTAAAACTTTTCTATATAATATTGATAATAATCTTATAACTGCAGTGTACTTGGAAAAAAAAGATATCGTATCGGTTGGTGTGGCAGTTTACAAGAAGTTTTCATTCATAATTTCTCTATAATTTTTCTGATCTTGTACCATCCTTCGAAAAATTCGATATTTTTGCAGGTGATACCTTAAAAATAAAGCAAATGATAAATAGTATATATGTTCTCAGTTTACTATTTATTAAATGTATTTACTTACTTGTAACATTCATTTTTAGGTTTAACAATATTGCCAGAGCCTCCCATCGTTTTAATAGCGTCGTACATAGTATCAAATTTTCCAGTTGCATAAGACCCAAGGATTGCAGATCCTATTAATACTGATTCCTTTTCAACAGGGCAAAGTACAGGTAAACCTAATACGTCCGCTTGGATTTGAATAAATAGTGGGTTTTGGCTTAAACCTCCACAAACTAATAAGTTTTCTATTTCATGACCAGCTGCTTCTAAGGTTTCCAAAATGTGTTTCGTACCATACTGTTAAACAAACAAATATTTTATTTACATATTTGCAAAGCAACACGTACAAAAACCTAGATCTTTTATGTGTTCATACCGTTAATGCTTGTACTGTTGCCAAGTACAGCAATGCTAAATTTTCCTCGTCGACTGATAAAGATAATCCAGATATCTACATAACAAATTAATGATAAATATTTATATGCTATTCTAACGCTAAAAAAGCTAAGAAGTGCATAATTACCATTCCTTTAAGAGTTGGATCAGCTAACGGGGATCGATTTCCGTGAAAATCAGGCCAAACATGTATATCTTTCGTTAAGTATGAGATATTTTTCAAACCTTTTTGATCAGCCATTGTTTGCAATAACTCAGACAAATATTGCTGTATATGCCTAAACAATAACATGAGAAAAGTAGAACAGTTTGTAAAATTATACCTTCATGTAGTGTAAAGACGAACTCACTTATTCCCACTAAGGCTTTTTAAAATTCCTGGCGTCGCAGGATGAGTATCTATTATATGATCGAGTAATTTGCCTGTTGCACTTTGCCCACCTTCATTTAGCCATAATCCTGGAACCATGGCACTGAAATATGGTCCCCAGACACCATTAACAAAAAGCTTCTTTTCATTGACTATCATGTGACAAGTTGAAGTACCACAAATTAACGCTGAAACAAAACATTGTGTAAGAAGAAGAGCAAGGAATGACTAAAAGCAGAAAAATTTGTCATACCTAATCTATTTTGTAATTTGAGTGGTATACCAGATACAGAACATCCTATCATACCAAGTCCTCCAGCATGTGCATCAATAAGAGATGTACCCACAGCTGTTCCTTTTAGAAGTCCCAATTCAGATGCAGCTTTTGCTGACAATCCTTGGTCAATTGGATCGCCAGGGGTCCTCACATCACTACCTTCGTATTAATAGTTCTCTTTGTTAAAATAAAGTAATACTTTCATACTATCTGTCTGAACACAAAACGAATTCATGAAATTATCAAAGACTACAGTTCGCAAATAAGGTCATTTTTGCTCAATTTATGACAGCCAGATACATGTACATATAGACTCATTTACAGAGGAACAGCTTCGATTGATCGTTATTAATAATACCTATTTTTCTCCAATTATCTTTTTTGAGATCCCTCAAGTTGATTTGATCAAAAAATTCTTCGTTCCACTGATTGTTACCATCTGGACCTGCACTGTAATTCCATTTGCATACTAGAGAGCAGAGAGATCTAAAATAAAAGTACAGAGTTTTAGGGTACTCTTTAAATTGTTTGTAATAAGATGTTTACCTTGATTCGGAACCCGTTGCTTTCCATGTTAGGAAATCGGGTAGATCGAAAAGCAACGCGGCACGATTCCAAGAAGAAGGTAGATTCTTTTTTAACCATAACATTTTAGGAGTTTCCATCTCCAGAGACACTTTCCCACCAACGTACTGAAGCATCTCATGACCTTGTGTATTTATAAAGTCTGCTTCTTCCTGTGCTCTATGGTCCATCCATAATATAACATTCTGTTTGTCTTCACCTGTAATTGAAATTTAAACAATAAGTTTCCCAACCAAGTGGAATAGAAATTCTAACACTTTATAATCAACATACCTGTTGGACTTACTGTAACTGGTGATCCTGTTTTATCTACTGCAACCATAGAGCAAGTTGCATCGAAACCAATGCCTTTTATATATTCTGGGCAAATATCAGCTACTACTGACTGTAAACAAAGCATTCAATAGAATATTCTTATTATAAAAATTAAAGGTACTTAAAAATGTATTAATCTTTACCTTCACTACATGGCAGACAGCACTCCAAATATTTTCTGATGATTGTTCATAAAAATTAGGTACAGGGTGAAAAATTTCAAGGGGACAAGTTGCTAATTTTACTATCTTCCCCTTGGCAGTTACTAAAGCAGCACGTGCACTACCTGTTCCCACATCTACACCCACATAGTAATCCATGTTTTACTCCTTTAGATAAACCTCCACGTTTTATGCCTTTCGTCAAGAGAATCCAACTGAATGCTCCAGTTTGAACAAAGTCATTATGAGCTGAAAATTAAGAGTATACAACTGTTATCAGTGGAGCTTTACAGTAATCATAGATTTCCTTTTTAATATCGCATGACCCTGAGATAACATTTGTAGCATTAAGAAATATTTGACTAGCAATAGTGTATACAAGAGCTTACTGTAGTAAGATTTCTTATATCTTATTATATACATACTGAAGTCTATAATAATAAGAAAATATAATTACCAAACTAAACTTTCTTGTAGACTGATTACTTCCAACTTTTTAGAGAGAATGCACTGTATAGCTACATTAAATTGACAGAAGAACACAATGAGCAAAGCATAACGATCTTACGTAAGAAGGATGACACGCATTTACGAGCTAGAAAATATGCACACGTAAAAAATTTCATGCAAATTATTTTTCGTAATTATCCAATATTCTTTCCTAGCTCGAGTATCACTTTCTATCGTTCAATCTTAAGTTCTATCGATCATTCGAAAGATCGTTCCAAAAAAATAAATGAAATTAAGTAATTTAATCGATATTCAAGAAAATGAAAAATGAATGTTCCTATTGTTTGAAAATAATATCGAAAATATGTTCCGTATTGTACGCACGTGCATGAGTGTGTGTTTGACAGCGACCTAGCTGAACCCTACTCATTGTGCAATCAAAATAGTGCACGTGCTAGTGTTTTCTATATCAAGTATCCTACAAAACGTGTCATTTATAGTCAGAACATTAATTAAAATAAATTAATGTTTTATAATTGCACTAAGTGTGTCTTTCGATTTAATGGGATGTTTTTATGAGAATTCTATCGTTCTGAACACTACATAACCTAAAACATGGTTCGCTTTAAAAACAGGTGATCAATGAATTCATTGTAAATTATTTGTACATTGTTTATTTCAAATACTGTGTTGCAGATCGCATTTTTTGTAACATTAACGTGAAATATAATTGTAGGTATATTGCATTCGAAATAACGCTCGGTGATAAATCTGATAAGCCTTTCCCTCTAAAAATCACAGCTTTACACGTTGCAATCCAACAAAAAATACAACAGTTATACGGTGATTTTGGAGTGGCCGCGATAAAGGCTGGATTTACTGGTAATCGACAGACTATATAGTATTTTGCAATCAAGATTTTAAATTGTTTAAGAAAATGCTTGATTATTTACTTTTAAACATTTTAGCAAAATATTGTAATGTTCATACAAAGATAGCATTAGTGAAAACTAGACATGGACCACATAAATTTTTGCTAGGGTCCATCCCTTTTATAACTGACATTGCAGGACGTTTGGTATCGGCAAAGGTACTTTATGTGGGTGCAACCTTGAAACACTGTTTCCTTTTTATCAAAGTATTAAATTTTTCAATTACATATACTCAATATTTGTAAAATATATATTTTAATATATTTTGAAAAACTTTTTCAGAAATACCAACAAAAGAGATTAGAACAAACGTGGAACAGTCTCAGAACTGATATGGAGAGAAAAAGTATGGAGAATGCTTTAATGTCTCTAACTCCAGCTATGAAAGACTTCACATAGATCGTAACATAGTTTTACAACTAAAAAATACTATATTTGTAAATATATATAAATTGAATAAAATTGATTTCAGTTGATGCCAATTGAAAATTGATATTTTCCCTCCCTCAGGTTGGGAACCCCTGCAGTCCTAAAAAAGCGCGAACATTTCAAATTTTCAAGCACTCGCAATTCCATTCCTCCAGTAGTTCAGTGGTTCGTTTACTAATCGAAGGAGGGTGCGCATAGGGGTCGTTCCTGCTCGTCGCCAGTTGTCGCTGGTTGTTGCTGGAGAGAGGTTGGTCGGTGTGGTTCCCCCTCGAGCAAGGCAACAGTGGCCCGTGGCCCGTACAAATATAGTTGCCAGTCGATCCGCGAAGGTGCTCTTTCAAAGTGGTGCAGTAGTCGTGTGTGCAAATCGGTATGATCATGCAGAGGTTGTGAGACATTTGACGAGCCTATATCACCTCAACCACGCGATTCAACCGAAAACATATACGCTCTGGTTCAGTTTATTCGAGGGAGTTTTCTTCAGCGTGAAATCCTTGGCGAAGGAACAGTCAACCGGCACGCCTTTTTGGACCGGTCTATCCTTGTTACCACAGATAAATGTGTGGCGAATCAAGACTGAGAGAGGACAAGCTTTAGCCAGGATATCAAAAGGAACTTCTTATCCTGCAACAGGAATCAAACATTTCGCTCAAGGTAAGAGTCTGTGCTTCTCCTCGTATAGGTTATCGATTTTCGCGCCGTTCGAGGGGATGCATTCAGAATACAAGGATTTGTGTTCCTTTATTGGCGATTACTTTAATCAAATGGGTCGTGTCTCTAGCTTAGCTGGTCCAAATGGAACGATCGATTCGTTAACTCAGTGATGTCGCACCCTTCGCGAATTATCTGTTGCAACAAGCAGAAGTGCGAGATCATTTCGAGCGTGTTGAGCCCCCGTCTGATAATTTCCTTACCGCCGCTGACCACCTTCTATCAAACAACACAAATGCGATTAAATGATAGTTATCAGAATGGACGAGCCTTCTTTCAATTGAAATGTTAAATATATGTACATGTTTTGAAACGTGGAATCTTATCGGTCTAATATCAATTGAACTTGCACTTTGGAATTCGAGTAGTCTATCAAATTGATAACGATCTGTATTCGAATACTTGATTGTGGAAAACACAAAGTTGAGCGCAGTTCGATAAGAGATTCGCGATAATTTAGCGTAGAACTACAAAATGGACAAAAATGAACCGAACCTTTTGAAATTTCGAGCTGGAATTACGCCATCTTATTACTTCTGAGGGAAAGCATTTTGTTCAAAACTCGAATACACAAAACGGTGTTTCAATGAAATACTATCATTCATTCATTCCCGCTTTCCAGAGCTCAGACCCTTTTCTTGCCCATGCTCGCCGGATTATAATACGCTCAGCCGAGAATAATAACATGATCATATTGACGGTCATAGGTTGACGAAATTGTCTTCGTAGAACATTCAGTAGCCGCCACGACGAGGGTTTCCTTTTGTGTTTCTGTGTCTGTCACGCTAGGGGTCTTTCACCCGATTAGCCCAATGTGTTCAGAGACGTATCGATTCGTCAATTAACCTAAGTTTACGCCTACATTTCGCCAGTTGCAGTAACACTTTCCGTCTTCTCGAATTCATCCCTTTTTGACCCCTTGACATTCGTATATCGTGTTTCCACTGTCGCGTCGATTTTATATCTTATTTTTCATTTATGAAATGCATATATTAAATATGAAGGTTAATTTGTCAAAAATTTATTTCTACTTCAATAATTTTGCTGAAAATTGGAATTCCTTTTTGTATTACATATATTAAGTTTGAAGTCTTTTATTCACATTTTAATTTCCCTAAAATTCAGAGAGAGAGAGAGAACGAGGTTTAATTGATTGCTTGGTCGAAAGAGAATGTGGAGTGTGCATTGTGTCACTCGGTTAAGAGCATTTCAAGTATTCTGACAATAGCTGTACAATATTATTTAATTAATACATAGGTTCTTCTTTATTCGTTATTGATTACTTAGGATATGTAATTCTGCTGAATTTTTAAATATATTTTACCTATAGATAGAATTAAACATATAATATTGAATCGTTGAAAAGATTAGTATTACATGACGCGAATTTTTGAATCGCTTTATAACTGACAGATTATATCTGAGGAATAATTGTTCAGACTTTAGAGAAAACTTTCTGTTTTGGTGAAAGTAGTAAAATCGTAATAAAAAACAAAAGAAGGTTATATAAAACACTATTCAAAGGGAAGGTTCCTCTCCTCTACTCGTATGTTTAAGGTTAGAACGTGTGTACATCTTCCAGCGCCTACGAATAATTTCATGATCTTTATAGAGGCTATTCATTAAGCTGAGTTTACATAGTAGAACGAGTTGGTCAACGGAAAAGGGGTAGATAAGCTAGTGTAACCGTCAGCGATATAGTCTTCTGAAAACGACTTAATAAAACCAGTATATTTGGTCTAATATTTCATAAGAACGAAATATCCGACATTCAAATTTGTATTATTTTCCTCCAAACGATATAAATACAATTACTACGTGTTTATTAGATGGGATGTCTCAGGAAAACGGGAAATTTTGGAAAGTAAATATTTAAAAAAAAAAAATTTGATAATTATAATATCTGGGCTACACAGTTTTCAATATTTCTTATTTTCCAGAGGCACCCTGTCTGTACCATATATTTGGTCACAATATAGAGAATATGAGAACAACATTTGAGAGATGCGTTGAAGGGTAAAACAAGCAGTACGAGAATCGGTCGTTTAAAAAGTTCGTAATTGATCTCGTCATGGGAAACAATTTAAATGCAGGCTACCGCAAGTGCATTTCCGATAAACACTGCAGTTATACGATCATGATCGTTTCATAGGACATTTAATATGCTCGTTGTTTTTTCGCCTTTTATTACATAAACCTCCATCTCGTCTCTTTCGCAATGATTCGCAAGTAGGGCATAAGGATGACCATTACGTAATCCATGAAAGCGAAGTTATTCGCAGATTGTATCGTTTATTTCGGCAAGCGGCTTCAGGCCCTCGAATACACGACATACCTCGTTTTCGGTGAAGCGTTAAGAACCCCTAATTGTGTATTTCGCTTTTTAACGCGATCGCTGCGATTAAGAAAGAACCATGTACAAGGTGATCAAAGAATTTTTGAGCAGTGTTTTTATTTGTCACAAACGATTATCGTTTTATCTGAAAGGAAATTGAGGTCAATGTTCGATATTTTTTTAAGGGATCAATGTCGATAACCTCTTTCGACGTTGCTCCCAAAGGGCGTGAATTTTATCGAGATTCTCCCTGAAAAAGAACACATTCTACGTGCTCGAAAGAATGACTTTCGTGATAATCTATTTTGAGCGCGTAGATCATTCGCGCTGTCGAGCAAGTGGAACAAATACAAGACGAAGTAGTAAAAAGTACGTCAGGTAGTGTCCAAATTGCGTTCCACTTTCAGCAACGGCTAAGTTCCATTGCTTTTTGTGGTAAATCGATCAAATTACGTAAACCGATTTAGTTACGACTTCTTGTAACCTTGGAAGATCGGAATACTTATTTAGGAACAAACAATAATAATATTGATAATAGTAATAATAAATAATAGTTCCTTCTTCTTACAAAACTTAAAGAAACATTTTTAACCTTTTCGTGGCTACTTATTTTTTTGTTTCTGTCAACCTAGAGTACCTAGAATGACGTTGGAAGTCGAGTTAAAAAAATCACTTGGTCATGAAAATGATTGTTAACGATACAAAAGCCATGCAGTGCTTGAAATGAAATTGGAACCTGACGATACATATTATGTGTATTGACGCAACAGCAACAGTGTTTCGACTCGACGTCAGTCGAAAGTTTGGTCAAAGTAAAAGGAACCGCGCGGTAAAAGTGGAACTTTCTTTGTTTCTTTCTTTCTTTCCTCGTGGCCTCAGCCAAGACGCGTGCGTATATAAACGATACTCGTTTAATGTTTACGCGGGACCAGAATAATTTATGGGCTGCGCTCGTCTTCCCTGCTTTTAGCCACCGGCTGGGACTTCTGACCGTTCCCTCAGCGAATGGATGGACTTCTTCACTGAAATTTTCAGTGCTCGAGGCTTTCGATTTTCTTTCGTTATCTTCTGTAAGAATATTGTTACAGTGATGGTCCATTTATCATCTAAAATTTAAAGGAATAGTTAATTGCGTAATTGAGGATGTTGCAAGGCTGACAATGCTAATTTGCCGTCTGTTGATTGTCTATAATTCTATATTTATTGCAGGAAATATGATAGGAATTTTACGTAACACTTACCACGTTGTAATAAGCGTGGAATCTGTTCATAAATGAGACAAAATTAGGCGATTGTTTAAAGCCATTCTGAATGTCCTCTATCCTTTCACCTCTTATCGTATCATTTCGCTCACTGCGTTAGAAAGATAAAATCGCTAGAATCCCAATTAGCGTAGACGAGTCGTAGATTTGTTACTCTTCGGCGGGAAGTGTATGGAACTCTAACATTTAATGAAATACAATCGTGGTAAAAGATCTGGCTAGAGAAACCACAACACGATGCTTTATCACGCATCATTGCGATCGTTCTGTGGTTTCGATTCATCACTCGACGACGTGTATGCTCGTGCAATTTCAACGTAAGTAGTTCGGTTGTTGTTTACCCGAAGGATATATTATTCATATCATTTTCTATACAAGTGGGGTGAAGAATGAAATCCACTCATGGAGCTCGAGATCACGGTACATGTATTATAATCCTATCGTAGCAGAGTGCTGCAGGCTGTCTATTAAAATAATTAATATGTATATGGAAAGTGCGGCGTGCAATTATCGGTGGATAGGAGAACGGGTATAAGTTCATCGCGTGGGATGGGAAGCATGATGAATTACGTGCGTGGGTTACCGTGAGCCTATGCACACTTTGGGAAGCGCAAGATGCGTTTCATCTTTCTGACTGGTATCTTCCTCAGAAGATTTGTCATTTTTCGTTGCCTTTATAGCTTAGGCCTATGAGCTTTATGATCTTTCAAGTAACTCCTAGTTGACCTGTGTGCCCTAACTTTGAGCCACTTCGCTTCTCTATTTTTTTTGCGTGAAATTGTTGATGTTCAGGAAAGATTCAGAAGCAGGAGCTATCGTAGTTTAATTAGCAAAAGGAAAGGTATATCCCTCGTTACTCGGTCACGATTTTTTCCATGTAACCAAATGTAGGAAACGCTATAAGAGGAGCCTAGAAAATGCGCCTAAAGAGGCAGCGAGAACAATGACGGTGAAAAGCAACCGTGGCTTGCGCACAATGGTATATGCCATGCCTCCCGCGATGGAAATAATTATCAGGGGCAAGGAGGGGGAAGCGATCTTGATCGTTAGATACGAAGACCACGAGCGTATGGATCGCCCCCACCGTCATGAATTATGCAAAGTGCTTTCCGCTCGTATTATCCTCAGCTATTTTTCTGCACCTTGTTCCCATCGTTGACCGTAAGAGAAAGCGTACCGAATTGTTCGTTCAACGTAAACCAACGTCCGAGATGCGATTCTTTTTCTATAAAATGTCTCATTTTACCCCTGTCCTCTCCTCTTTCTTTTTGCTTTTCTTTCTTTGTGCAATGTTTCGCAACATACACCCACGCTTCACGCGATTTCTATGTAAGCCCCCCATTGCGAACTTTACAGTTAGTAGGATAACGCTCGAGGATGCCCCATTAATTTAGACGCGATCTTACGGTACTCTGACAAGGAACTGTCGACCTTGGACCATCGGCTGATAGACCTGGCCCGCAGGAATATTCTTTGCTAACAATTACTAGCACCCAATACCTTTTTAGGGGGCGATTACAATGGTGTAGGATTGGACAGGATGTAATTCAGTCGGTAATTCTCAGAAGGGAATAATTTCCGAATTTTTCTTCATCTTCGGATTAATGGAAATTTTACAATAAGGTGTAGCTAAAAGATCATTCATTGCAGTCTATAATTCTGAAAAGAAAGTTGTATGAAAGAATATTTATAAGAATGTCGCGTCGGTGAGAAAACGAAATATAATAATTAGTCGCGCTTGTCACTCAGTCCCTGCTTTTTAATGTTGTTCAAGGAACAGCCTCAATTAGACTAGTCCGACCTTTCACGACCGCACAATACATATCTTTGTGGGACAATCGGTGGAAACTATGTGATTGTTTTCGCGACCCTGGTTTGTTCTTTCTTGGCCTACGCATAATCGAAGAAAGCGACGACGGGAATGGCACGCGTTTCAGTAGAATGTCAGCTATGTTTTCCTTTGTCTAAAATCACTCGACATTAGCTATGTAATTGCGTATTGTTTGTAAATATTCTGACAGTGCTCGATCTTGTTTACTCAGACTGCGAACATAAAATCGGGCGCCGGGCAAACATTGTCTAAATACTGTGGGATCTGACTGAATTTCTCGCGAGTGTTTTTATAAATATACCTACAGGATTTCTTAAATTACTTGACTTTATCGTAAGCGTTGTTCACAAGCTGCGTGCGAAATTCGAGCGAAATTCGAGCGAAATTCGAGCGAATTGTATGGGGCCGAGCGCTGAGCGCTTCCCTCGTCAGTCGCATCCCACATGCATCTCGAAAGAAGCTGCAGTTAGAGTCCGCCCACGAGTGCAGTTTCTCCGGTCAGAGCGCGGGGAATGATTTTAACGAGACGGTAAATATATCCAGCCGCAGAACGAACGCCAAAGCGGCATGAGAATGAGCAGAGTGTCAGTGTTGCGTTAAATCGAGCATGTTGTAATAAATGTACCTCCCAGTTCGCCCAGCGTATCTATGAGGTAAACCCTCTACTTACGTACTTTTAGAACTATGTATGCATCACGCTTTTGACTAGCTCGAGTTATTCCATAATTCGTTTCGCGAAGTGTTGGTCACCGATGTGGTACGCGAGCAATTCTAACTTTCAACTCGGTGACGCGAATTCAAGCACTTGCAGTAGGTATGTAGCAAAGGGAGGCTTGCATTCTCACGAAATCTCTACCCTCATGCTGGCTATCGATCGGTCTGAATAAATGCCTTTTTCTTGTACCAGATGTTCTCGTTTCCGAAGGTTTATGGGGGGGGGGGGGGGGGGGGGGGGGGGGGTTCTTGTGTACCAGGTATTCAATTGCTTTTTATTCTCCTAGAGATCGCCGTTTATGGTACCTGCGTCAGAGGATTTTTCCTATTCGTGAAACTCCCTAATTCCTTCGGTCTAATGTTGAGGGTCTTGGAACTGGAATTCCCCAGGTAGCCTTGCTATTGAGTGCAAGGAATTCTTTAGTATTCTTCTCCGTAAGTTTCTTTCTTTACCTGTACAATTCTTCGAAAACATCCATTCAGTCAACCAGGTAAACAAATATAGAATAGTTGGCAAATATGTCTGCAGTGCGGCTTTGCTGAATAATTTACAGACTGAATTAAATCTTTGAAGATCATCCTACGTACTTAACCCCTCACAATCAACTACGACCTCTGTAATTCGTACAGGCTTCCCATTCGTTTCTGCATCATTTTCGTTCGCATAGTGCTTTTCTAGGCAAAACTGCGTTGGCATTGAGGGGATAATTGATCACTTTTTACTGTATCTTATCTAGACATTTTGTTGGTAGTATAATTTTTCATAGAAAAAAAGAAAGATATTCCTGGTTTCAGTGGAATCTACAAAGGGTACAGAACTCCCACATAAAGGAAGAACATAATAAGGTTTTCATTATCCCCTGGAGTCATCTAGAAACACGATCCCCTAATTATTGTGAGCGATGTAAGTCCCTGGCCCCAGCTACAAGCCCACTAATGGACCAGATCCGCAGAACTCGGCGCACCAAGCGTGAATCCAGCGGGTGTCTGCGGTCAGGTCAGCGGAGAATGATTCGAGCGGGACGGTAAATATATCCGCGAGCCGGTCCGAGCGAGAGGAAGCCTAATCCAAGGCAGGGGCCGAGAGTTGCGCTTCTCGTCAAACGACGAATCGCGACTCTGCTGGCTACTCTGCATTCTGCAGAGGCCGTTTACCGGACCTTTCCGCTCGCTTGGCCAAGCTTTAGTCGACCACACTTATTCATCACCCACGTGGCCGGTTCAAATAAATTATCGCGCGTCTGTGAGCTTTCTGTCTACCTTGACTATATGTGCTTACACGTCAGCTGTCGCCAGTGGCATTGTGGAACTCGAAGAAAGAGCTGGCCCTTTCGAAGATTATTTCTTCCTATTACTGTACTTCTTAGAAATTCTTTAAGAAAGAGGTTCATCGCAGACTTTTTACCAAAAGACTCTGCCCCCCACTCTGTGGCCAGATCTTTAGCAATATGCCAAAGATTGTTTAGGCTCATTCTCTCTTTTCAGATCACGTACCTCCCAAAAACCTCTAAAAAATTTGTCAAAGATCAAACATTGTTTAGTCATTTGATCATAATGCTTTCTAGAAATGTGTTGCCTCGAGCATGTTCGATATCCAGACGATTGTAGCTGGAAAACTCGGTCGTCCGCGTCGCTATCTTGGTGTCACGATCAGAGACGACGTTCCTCAACGATGGCTCTCCGCAAATAGCTCAGAGGAGGTCTGTTCGGGAGGTCGTGCCAAAGGTTTACTTTTTTCAGTCGGGACACGTGGGGACCAAGCATTTTTATCGTTGTTCGATCTATGTCCGCTAATAATATCGCGCTCCTTCCGCGTTAACGAGTCTACAGGTCACATTTATACTCTATCATAGTTCGTGGTTGTCATCTTGGAACGCGTTGCTTGGCGAAAAAACGCGTAGGTATATAGCCATCAGCGTACAGTGTCTAGTAACATTGCTGACCGCTTTATATTTAGTAACTGTATTAATATTCTTCGAACCCTTGCTTCAGAGAGCTTATGTACATGCTCCAATAATATTGTCGCTTATCTCTCACGAATCTTGCATACATCAGCCCTAATATTGTAAGCGATGGAAATGCGAAAATGTTCTGTCGAGTTTCTTCTTCAAATAAATCTCGTATTCGGCGTAAAAATGGCACTCGAAGTTCTCCAGTCAGCCTTATGGCCTTCCATCGGCTGTTAGCTCGTTCAAAACATTCTACTTTTAACACGTCCAGATTCACGCCTCGATCAACGCGTAAATCAGTCTGAGACGAATTTCTTGCGCCCTAAAATCGTGAAATCGTGTATCACTTCTTTTCTAAGCTTTCAAAAATTCTCTGTTATATAATATTTTCTAATCGTATCTTAAATACAGAGAATTTGTGTATAGTCATATCTCTGTCTCTTCTATGAAAATTGGATTTAATTAAAAGCACATGACGGCACGTGCTGCTTGTGCTTTTCTCTGCGAAATTCTGAACGTCATCGAGCTGAGGTTACGTTGATCTGAACCCAGCACGAGACGTGTTGAGTAAATACGAAGAGAACAGCAGGATTAATGCGAGTAGATTTATCTGGATTGGCAGTGGCACACGTGGCCCTCGGTTAGCTCGCCCTCGACGAACCCCACGACGATCGTTCCCCTGGGGGGCACCCCACCATTGGCCACGTCATTGAGTCATCGAAAGCGTGGAACAGAAACGTTAACGCTGCCTGCAAGCATAGTCAATTCGCACGATCTGTATTAGCATGCCTACAGCCAGGCAATACTTCTAAATTTTTCGCAAACTTTGAAGTCTATCGTCTATCGAGGTTGGGGGAACTAGGTTGTCTGAAAACTGATAAGTATTTTTTTTAAAAATAGCCAACTGAAAGATCTCAGTCACAGCGGACTATCATGGCGATGAATATGTATTTATACACATATACTACAAAAGCACGAGGTTTATAGAAAAATTGTTCCCAGTGTGTTATCTACAGAAAATTGTTTGGCGCGTGCACACGTATGCAAGCAATTAATATCCAAAGGATCACGCAGGCAAAAACGGACGTGCAAGAGGGGTGGGGCACGCGTGTGTCGTCAACGATCGCTCGCCACAACCAGTCTCCTTTATTCGATTAAATATTGCAGTCGCTTTGTTATCGATCCCAAGGGGTACGAAATTCGCGGGCTGTGAATCGGTTCTCAGAGATATCGCGTACAGTTGAAACGGAGTTATGCGTTGAAAGGAAGTCCTACCGGAGGTTAAGAATAGATTTTCAGTGCCGTAGGTCAGGCAGCTAGTAGAAGTCTGTTCTGCAAACGCGCGGGTTGGACACTTTGACACGAAGGATCTCTTTAAAATGTTGCTCAAGGTTGTGTATTGTTCAATTTCTTCTTTCTTTAACTCAGTGGAATGTATGCATTTTCTCGCAATAGTTTGCTTCTCGGTTAAATCCTACAAGATTTATTTATTTAATCCTTAAATGATATGATGTGATCACGGCATTTATAGCTACTACCTTACTTTTAACGTTTGATATATGTAACATCTCGGATAGTGATTGTGCCAGAGCCTCCTGAGGACAAGGATTACATATAAAACTGATTCTGACTGAAAGCATTAACCTTTGATGCATCGCTGCGACGCAGAAGTTCGTCCCTTTTCAGTTGGGCCATCTGCCTCGCTATAATATTTGTGTACCGATGAGGCGTAGTCGGTATGCAAAGGACGCAACGCGTCGGGACGTTTTGCATCGGCGTCGCACTCGGTTGATTGTCCAAGTAGAACCTTATATGCATTTCGTGGTTCCTCAATGCCTACTAATCAAATGCAGACTCTTTTATATTTACAATTGCCGCCTTTGTCGTGGCCTCCAAGCGAATTGTTATCTTACCTTGTGGAACTAGAGAAGATAGAAAATTGTGACTGAATCGATCAAACTTGCCAATATCTTGACTGTAGTATTAGTAAATTTCTAGTAACTGTCCAAAGTCATGAAGGCAAACGATATTGCAGCGCGACACGAACCAGCACAGCGTCGATCGACGAGCTATTCGCTGGGACTACACCAAGCGAACACGATTCAGAACGTGGAACATTCGGATGAGCGATAAAGCTCGTTCGTGGGAACGGCAGACTCATAGCTCGACGGACGTGGAAACAAAAGGGGTCGTGGTAAAGTGGTCCCGCGACGCGGGCAGATTTCTGGCTCGAGAACGCCATATGTTCGTCAAGCGCGAACTTCCGCGACGACCGAAAGCTACTCGAGACTATCTCGAGTGTCCACTAAGGTTAATGCAAATGCGCTGAAAAGCCAGACCCTGAACATATGGCTCTAATTTTCTGGCGAAAAGTCGAGCCAGGGATCACCGATCTCTACTTGCTATCAAATGAGAAGAGTTGATTTAAGCCATAGCAAATTATCTGGGGGCAAAAATATTCTCCAGTAGCAATTAGAATGTTCAGAGTTGGGTATTATCTAATAAGGTAAATGTCCCAGCAGCCGACTATGTCTTAAAACTGCTTTTATTTCATTTTCAGCGCGAGGTGTCCACTTTACTGGGACATTTGATATCTTAAACGCTCTGGTATTGGGACATTTACCTTATAAATGGTGATTGAGTTTGAACAATCGCGAGTATGTTTGTTTCAACCAGCAATGTCTGAAATTAATCAGGTTCAGCATCTCTCTTCACCAATAGATT